>NW_015112696.1:181942-242427 GCF_001443285.1 Poecilia latipinna | reverse complement strand
ATTACTAAAATATTCGTTTACAACAGCCCTAGCTGCATTTATTGACGATTTCATGCAATCTGCTCTGAAAAATCTGTGATTTATCACATTTTGGAAAGCTGACTTCCAGTTCACAAGCTAAACTCTATTGCCAACCCTAGAATCAAGACATCACTCAAACAGGTCCCATCTGACAACAGGAAGTAAGCTGAGAGATCTTATAAAACAAACATAGAATGCCCTGTTCAAAAACACTTCAACAAAAGAAGAGAATCAGAGCCGCTGACATCAGTATGTGGAAATGGCACAGAGTTATTTCTCATTGTATCAGGACTTCAGCAAACTTCACTGAGAGCCTTTTTTTC
Source organism: Poecilia latipinna (assembly GCF_001443285.1). NCBI lineage: Eukaryota > Metazoa > Chordata > Actinopteri > Cyprinodontiformes > Poeciliidae > Poecilia > Poecilia latipinna. The sequence continues at coordinate 242,083 of NW_015112696.1, read as the reverse complement.
CACAGACACAAAATAAATACAATGCATCAAGGTTACATTATTCAAGAAACATCTTGATGACTTTGGGAAAACATTTTTGTGGATTGATGGGATGAAAGTAAAGCTTTTTAGAAGGTATAGCAAGAAAATGCAACTGCTTGCAACTATAATCTAAGTTAATCATAACCCAACTTTTATTAAAATAGCAAAGTTGTACAAATGGAATTGGATAGTTGTTTGGGCAATGTCTGACTGCAGAGTGGGTACCATGACAGACAAAAAAAAAAAAAAAATATCCAAATCAGGTAATGTACCAAGCAGAATGGCAGTAAAGGTACAACCAATCGGCCCAATAAGCGGATTTACTTTAAATTTCTTCTAAATTTTGAGATTTCTGATTCAATATTTTCATTTCACTTTTATGTATCATAATAAACTCGAATGTTACATTATTTAATAAAATAAATCAAAGCAGTTAGTACATTTTTTATTTTGAATATCTGTTTAAATACTCTGATTCCATGAAAATGTGGTATTTTTACTCAATGGATTCTCATGATGGCCAATGCTTACAATGGCTCATCTGAAACCAAACTTAAGAGAAGGAAATATGCTGAAATTATACTTTCTCTCCACTTCCTGTTGCTTCTCAGCAGTGTGCTAAAATCCAGCTGATGGTGTTATAAGAGCCTTGATTTTTTTTTTTTTTTTTTCCGTAGTCATGCCGCTGGCGCCTAATGCATGTGCTACATCTAATGTACCTGTTAATTCAGTTTCAGTAGCTTCTCTTTTCTTGCATTTAAATAAACTTGCTCTTGAAGCAGCACAACAGTTGGCATGCTCCTAACAGGCTCTCATATGTTGCATCTGCACATCAGTCCTGAAGCAGAAAGTGCAGAATCGGGAGCTGACACATTACTGATTGCCCGCTGCACGCTGGCAGACAGGGACACCTCTGGGTCTTTGCATGTCCTCGCCTCGGACTACCTGTCCTCTGCATGGTAATCAACAGTGGTAAATTCAGAAAAGAAGGAGGGATAGAAGAATGGACAGGGAGTGCTCAACAGGCAGACTGCTGCTACCATAGCAACTGGCAAGCTATATCCCGACTGTCAAAATTTAATTTCCTCTGCGTCATTTTTATAGGGAAGACAGGGGAAGAGTCGGTGTCTTAACGCAACACACAATGCAACACAGGCATTAAAGATACATCACCAAAATATTCACTGGTCTGATGCGCCCTCCTTCAGGTGCTGGGAAACAGTTATTGTTGTCAGGAGGAGCCGTTGCCATTTCAGATACAAGCATGCACAAAGGACAAAGGAAAGCTTTATTTAGCAAAAAGCAAATAGAACTAAATCCTCCTTATTAATATGTCATGTAACTGATGCCATCTGCATTGTTTCAAGACGTGGCTCATTCGGATTTCATTAAGCCGGCTGTTTTCACTATCTAAATATTTGTACAAGATAAGTTTGTAAGATAAATCAAAACCAAATCTGTCGAATAACTGAGTTATTCTCCTCTTTACTCAGTCTCTTCTTACAGAATGAACTGTTAGGTTTTGAATTAACACATGTAGATGACAGTGAAGCCATCTAGAGCTGCAGCAATCAATCATTTCTTTTGTGAATAAAAGTTGTCACAGCGTAGCATTTCTCTAGTGATCTACACTGTGTGCTGCAGAGACATTTGCTCCGACATCCTAATACTGACCTGTTGAATAGTATGTACACTGCAGCATATGTACTCAGTACTTGACTGGACTTGCTCTAATTAAGTCAAAGTCAAATTTAAATTTTGATCACACTTTTTCCTTCCTGTAAACTTTCCTTTAATACTGACACACAACACTCTGAATAGTTGTCGTCTTTAGCAACGCCCTTGTGCAGGATGTCAATAATTGTCTGCTGGTTAAGTGTCAAATCAGTACAGTCATCACCTGATTGTGTTGGGAAATTCTGCTACATTTATGAGCATTTTTTTAACTTATCTAATATCCTACTTTTCTGAGAAACTTTGTGTTTTCATTAGTAAGCCACAATTGTTAAAAAATCACTCTGCGTGAACTGAATAAATACAAGTCTCACTTTTTTTTTTAAACTAAATTAACAACATAAATTAACTTTTTGATGTTCTAATTCATTGATATGCACCTTTACAATCCCAGATCTCCATTCTTCCCAGTTTCACTAAAATCATTTTGCATTCCTTTTCATCCGAGCAAAGACGCAATTTAGATTCAACACGTAGAGATTTAATGCCACGGTTTTATAGAAGTAGTACTTGTATCTCAAGACAGAAAATGAAATACCTGACAACAAAATCATCCAACCATCAACCATTAAACAGATGTATGCATGCAAGACTGTGCGTTTTCATTTGTGAGCTTACAGCAGATGTTCGGCGCAGTCCGTCTGTCGGTCTCCTGCAGCCGATACTCTCTCTGGACAAGCTGACTGACTGACAGGTGTGTTTGTGGACTCGCTTCTATTGTGTTGTGGGGACAGGAATCTGTTTACTCGAACACAATGTGCAGATCGGCTTCTTTTTTTAGCACAACGCCCCTGAAGTCCCAATGATACAAATCATTGGTTTTAAACAAGAAGTTTTATTTTCGGGATGGATTATGTAAGGAAGAGTTTTAGGTGAACTCTCAGGAAAATTATATTAAATCTGTGCACCGTCCTCCGAAGAGATAGGAAAAACACTTTATGTGTGTGTGTGTGTGTGTGTGTGTGTGTGAGCGTGTTTGTGTTTTCTTGAGAACGAGAGGAAGGGAGCTTGCTCTGCCTGCAGCAAATCAATGTCCCCTCGAGGGAATGTGGAACCTGAGACAAAGAGCAAAAGAGACTTGGAGGAAAAGGAAGGCAGTGAAAAAGATAGAGGGAGCCCTGGGCAAACACATTTCGCCTTTCTCCCCTCTTCCAGCTTTGGCTTCTAGACACTGCCTTAGTAAAATTCCCAACAAAAGTTGTATGAAAATGTTTTGTTAGCGGAAATCAGTTAAGATGCTGAACTAAAATGGTGGGAAATTAAACCTGCCAGCAGCTGCGCCTTAGCCAGTGAGAAACGCTAATTTCCACCCATTTTCTCATGCGCATTTAACAGCAGCTGTCACAGAGGTAATGAAGGCTTGTCAAATCTGTCCGAAAACTTTAACGACTCTTCGCCACCTCTGCAACACATTTTCTAAATCTTATGTCCACAGAATTATGCTTATTAGTATTTACAGCCACTGTTTTCCATTTGGAATCAATTTGCAACATTTTCAGCTCATTTAAATATTTGTCCTACACCTGCAGTAAGACATTAATTTGGCTGTTATACAGATTTATCAGCGCTTGATGTTTGACCGCCATGGTTGGAACGGTTACTGTAGATAATCCTATCTTTTATGCAAAAATGCTTGAGCGCTACGTGAACCTGAGATTGAGATGACACTGAGAAAGCAAAGACTTCTGACGTTGTAAACTGTGGGATAACAATGGCTGATAAAAATCTGGTTTCAAAGAACTTTTATAGTGAAATTGAATTTAAATACTTAAATTGCCTCTCACATTCCTAAACTAGCAACAAATTGATTTCTGGCTTATTGCACTTCCCTTTTTTTCCACATTCATTCACTAAATGCTCCTCATTCTACATCTTCTCATTGGTAGTGTGCCTTGGCAACTTAAATTTTGAAATTTGCTTCCTGATCATCTTAGAAGCATCTGACTTCAACAATAATTTTAACAAGTAGAATGAACATAGTGAGGGACCGCTATTTCTAGTAATAATGACAATAACTTGACGTTTTATTTTAATCTTCATATTAAAAGCTATTTATGTTTGATTCAAGCAGAAAGTCCACATTAACAAATACTTATCTATTTCCACAAGTTTTTGGAAAACAGAAATTCTTATTCACATCTTAATGGTTTAAATATTTTACTGTTTCAACAACAAATAATGATAAAATGTTTTCATGATCTGAAGAATGTATTTCTTAGGCTGAACAGCATGCACTCAGTAGGGTTGGGCTTTGAACAGCATACTTGTGAACACATCTGACAGGAACAGAATAAAAACCTAAATTTGTGGTGGCCTTCATGCTGAAGGCTGGAGAGAAAGGAAACATATTTGTTTCACTAAACTGCTTCTCAAAATTATTAAGCCCAGCAAGAAAACCGATTGTTGTGTTTCAAAAGATGTTGGTCAAATAAATGTTTTCTTCTATTTTAGAAGTTTTTTTCTGGCACTAGTGGCATTTATTTGCAGAGCTAGACAGGAAATGGGCATAGAGAGAATGAGGAAGACATGCAGCAAAGATCCCAGAGTCAGGAATCAAACCTGGAACAGCTCCATGGAGGACTAACAGTTTCCATATATGGGGCAGTCGCTCCACCTTTACGCCACAAATTGTACCAAATTATGTCTTCTGTTGCTTTTTTTCCACGCACAGCATGACCTTGGTTTTATTTGAAAGGTGTAAAAAGGCTATTAATTTACTAAACAGTAGCTACACATAATAGTTTTATTTATTTATTTTATTTAACCAGGTGAAACCCCATTGAGATCCACATGTAATTTTTAGGAGAGACCTGGGCAGAAATCCACAACACAATAACCTGGTTATTGTTCTTGTTTTCTGGCTACAATATATCCATCCATCCATTTTCTGAAGGCTACAATATAATGTATCCATAAAAGATTATCTTTTTTGTTGTTGTTATAGTATGTAATTGTATCCTTGCTGATAACTGATAAGCTCTATTTCTAAGAGTTATTTGTGTTCCTGTGGTTCTCTTCTGTCATACATTACAGCCAAAATATTCATTATTACAGAAAGATTTCTTGCAATATTGTGATAAAAAATTTTTAAGTCCATATCACCAAACCCTAGTACGTATAATCCAATCTAGCTGAAAAAAGAAATGTTTTCGTTTGTTTTTTTTTTTGCTGACAGACGTTTTAGCCTGAATCTCTTATGAAAGCAGAAATAAAGTATGTGCTGGCAGAAATGTATCTCTGGAGCTGCTTTTAAAGACAAGTGAGGCATCAGTATAAATAAAGCAACAAATGAAGTGCTTGACAAATAGCCTAGGTGGGTTGAAAACATTACCTGGATGATTCACTGACACTGTCTAGACAGGGAGAAACTCTGTTCACTAAAATTTTCAACAAGTACCAACAAAAATCAGAAAGAGAGGACTTGGTCTGCCCTGAGTCTCTCTGTTCAGTATAAATCTTTCAAAATGTACTTCAATCCACTCACACAAGCTGACCAGTCTCTCTGAAAAACAAAAGACAGTCTTTGACAGTTTGTTCCGGAGTAAGCACGTTTCGACAAGAACTGTATATTTGCTCAATGGGTGCCACCAGCAGGAACAAAATAAATTCAACTAGCGAGCAGAGAGAGGAACAATGAAAGGTAAAGTAATAATCAGTGCAGGCTTGTCAGATAGACCACCAGACACCACTGGTGATACAACCTTTTATTACCCACTGGCTCCATAAAACCAAATAAGCCTCATCCACAGAGCAGCTCCCTCTGTGTGTGCGGGTGTGTGTATGCGTGTGTGTGTGTGTGTGTGTGTGTGTGTGTGTGTGTGTGTGTGTATGTGTATGCTTGGAGAAAAGCAACTGTGTGATATGAACAAGATGCATCCAGACTCTAAGCTCTGAGAGAAGCTAAGTGGCCAAATCAAATCACATACGTAAGAAACAGTCTCTGACAGTGGCACTCACATGTACAAACACAAAGCCTAAATGTTCCCTTTAAGACTCTACCCTTGTTTTCTCTTTAAGCAGGAAAATGGAAGAGAACGAAGACAGCCTGCATATTTATTCTGGGGGAATTTATTTATTTATTCAGCCTTCACCTTTTCTGTTTCATCTCAAAGGAGGTGAAAAAGCATTAAGCACGTCACACATTTATGCAAAACAGCAACGAAGAGGAGTTCATGGAATAAGCAATGCCCTTCTGTTTTTATGTTATCTTAAATAAATTAAAAAGTAATCAATTAAATTGCTTCCCAGCTCTACTGAAATGAAGCTGTGTTTTGCAGAGTGTAATTGCCCACTGGTACATGTATGAAATAGGAGCGCTTCATACTGCATGCTCCAGCTGGATGCTGAGCATTGTCAGCCAACACCAGACCATAGCCCGTCTTCTTTCTGTGTCCGTGGCTATTGTTCTGTTATGCCATGAACATAATACTATTCCGTAACAGATGGCATGATCAGGGCTATTATAATCCAGGAGGTTTACTCTGCAATTATTTGTTATGCACAAATTGTGAAGCAACATCGTAATTCTGTTTCTGATTATTTCACTATTTAACCTTTTTGGATCGTGTTAGCAAAGGCCCCACTTGATGCCAAGCTGATTAATCGTCTTCTCCATTTCGCCCCTTCTCTTGGTACATTTTGCTTTGGAGACAAAATGAGCGGAGCAATCCAGAGACGCTGTTGCTCTGCAGCTAAATCATGTACATTCGGTCGATTGATGCTAATAAAAAATGCACTCGGACAAATAACAGAAGCGCTTCCAAATATACAAATGGTGCCTGTAAATCACAGCAAAATAACAGGAGAAAGACGACTGCAAATGGAAAAGAGCGACGGAAAAAAACATTTAGTTTATCACTTCTGATTTCACCACTGACGCAGTCATTAAGACCGAGGGGGAAAAAATGATCCTAAATCACGACATTTGATTCGAACATCTGGTTCCCTTTACATTCTGTTAGTGTGTATGTTTGTGGGTATTTGCACAACTTTTCACATTTTATGCAGTTTGCATAAAAACAGCCAAACTGCCCTCAGAATTCACCTAATTGGGGACTCAGTGTGTCTGTGGGTAATTTAACCTCTGTCTATGAAGGCCTCAGAGGTTTGCTGGAGAATATTAGAGAACAAACAGAGTAAAAAAGAAGACCAAAGAACATCCTGACAAGTCAGAAATTAAGTTGTGGAGAAGCTTAAAGCCGAGATGGGTTTTGAAATAATATCCCAGGCTTTGAACATCTCACAGAGAACTGTTTAATCCACCTTCTGAAAATAAGTATGGCAAACCTACACAGACCTGGCTGGCCACCTAGCCAAGAGAATTCCCCTTTGCAGTTTTCCACAAGCCACGTAGGAAACACCGCCAACATGTGGAGAGGGTGCTCCACACAGATAAGAACCAAAAGGCTACCTTTTTGGCCTGTACGTATAACGCAATGTCTAGAGAAACACTAAAACCCTGAACACACCATGAAACATAGTGGCGCTAGTGGGGATGCTTTTCTTCAGAAAGACATCAGGGAAGCCTGCCAGAGCTGATGGGAAGATGGTTGGAGCTTCCAGGACAACCAGGAAGAAAACTGTTAGGTGTGGCTGCATGATATTAGAAAATGTTGTGACAAAAATGAGGTAAATATTGCAATGGCAACATCCGCTGCAATACGTGCCTATTCCTTGTCTCTTTTTCAGGTCACTCAGTGACCTTTAGCATTTTGGGCAATGTTTGAGTCCAGTGTGAGCATCTGCTGCCTACAGACTCTGTCCAACTGGCTAAATATTACATTAGCATCAAAATTGCAAGCTCACAACACTTGGAATATAATTGCCAACAATCATCGCCTTCCAAACAGTCCTTTGAAACATGAATATTGCACACACTGATACTGTGATTAAGACATATTTGAAATGTACTGTTCAGCCCTTTATTGTTACAGGAAGCAAAACCGTATGCTGACAATATTAATATATAGAGAGAAGGAAACAGCTGAATAAACTCATGGAATTGCAGTAAATAGGTAGTTTTCTTCCTATTTCACAATCATGCATTCACAGTTGTGATTGTGATGGGATAATAGGTGAAAATATTAAAAGGGTAAACACACTTTAAGAGATAAGGCACTAAACTCTGAATTTTTAGTGAGTAAAATAATAATAAAAAAAAACATTCCTAGGATTACTTATAATATCAAAGGCCTACTCAATTTTATTTTCTGTTCAGTTCAAGTTGTTGTTTATTAAAAACACATCAAAGACACTTTTTTTCTCTTTTTTTTGCAACTACTGTGCTTGCTGTCTCAAAATGCAAGACATCTCTACTCAAATTATCTGCACTTGCAAAACTTTCAAAGTATAACACATCGTACTTTTGTATTTTTTTTGCTACTTTGTAAGAAATATGCAAAGCAGCCGGATGTATTTATTCCTAAAAATGCAATTTACCTCTGAACGTTTTCTTTCCCTGCCAAGCGATCTGCGGGTGGATCCAAGGGAGAAGGAAGCAGGTTGAGGCAGGATGTGAGGGACTGGCTCGAGTCTTCCCTGGACACTATCAACATAAACATACATAATCATTACATTATTCAGTACATTTATTAGTGAAGCAAACAAAAACACAAAAAAATGTAGGAGTAAGCGAAATTCACAGATTTCTAATGACATGCCGTGTTTAACAGACCCATTGGTCCATCGTTCAGATGGGGTGCGAGGAAGAAAAGAGTAAAATGGAGGAAAAACACAAGAGTTTGCATTTCCTCCAGTCTTTGCAGAGGTCCATCTGTCCGTCCATGGCTGCTGAACTCAGTTGGTCATAAATTGCAGTGAAACAGCTTTCTTTTTAATAAAGGCCCTCAACAGGCCACACGAGAGAGGTAAAAATGTGAAGCACCAATAAGAGTGTGTAGGTGTGTGTGTGTGTGTGGCCCTGTGGGACAGGTGTGTATTCATTTGCGACCGTGTGTGTTTATATGAGTGTTTGAGGTGGTGTAGACCGCTGTCTGAAAGCGGTGTGCGTTTGAGTGTGTGTCTTTAAATGACTCACTTTGATTATGTAGAAGAACCCCACTCTTTTATAGCAAGCACAAAATCTTAGTCCCTTGATTTTATGAGAACAATTCATCAAACCTTTAATTTCATGCTACAGTCTGCAAACCATTAGGTCTAATGACTAAGCATCCACGCTTGTGCGCTAGTATGTATTAATGATGGTGCCTCCTTTAGCTCTGCATCAGCCAGTGCCTGTAGAGACGCCTTCATTATTTGTGTGTGTGTGTGTGTGTGTGAGTATTTGGTGTGAGTGCACTGGGGGCTCAGCCCAAACCCAGCCTGCCTCTGAAAACACTCAGGGAAGCATCACAATCTGGTTTAATAGAGCTGAGGTTTCCATTTTAATCTTCATTTTAACAGAGCTTTGTAAACGTTCAAAGATTTTCGGAACTCTGCCTCGTGTGCATTTGGGTCGATGACATCACAAGACGCACACGATCAGTTGATCAGCAGGCATTCGGCGACATTACAGCAGATTAGCTTTTGTCAAATTGTGACATGCGCTCACCTGCCACTTCATAAGGTGCAGCTGTCCAATTGTTTGCTAACACCAGTTGTGAATCAGGCTATCATACAAATCATTTAATTACCTAGAGGTGGTGAAAACTACAGAGGATGGATCCTGACACAGGAATAAATAAATGGCTTGACGAAGCAATTCATGTGAAAAATATTCCATCCAAAATATAATTTTTCCAACTTATTCGATTATATAGTTTAACATAAATTCATATATTTTTTAAGCATTTTCAAAACTAATGATTCAACATTTTTTACTACCATTTTCAATTTTCAGTTGAATTTCCAATCTTTTTATTCATTCATCAGTTTCCTTTTTTATTTCATTATTTATTTTGCTCTAAATTTTTTCATACCATTTATTTATTTAACTATTTTATTTTAATTCATGAGGTATTTTATTTTATTTCATTTTATTGCAAATAAAGGACAAAGAAGAAAACAGGCAAGAAAATGCAATTAAGAAATATACAACGAAATGAATCAATGCATGATTTAAGAAAAAAGTGACAGTAGATAAAATAATAAATAAACAATATAGACAAAAATAAAAATAAATAATGAAAGCATAAACTAATAAAATGGTAAGATTTGAAATGTGTGTTTTTTTAGACTTTTTGGGACACTGAGCACAAACTGAACATCATACAAACACCACAGACGTCTTAATGCTATCTATACTTTTATGGCCACAATGAATCAATTTTCTGAGGGCTACTTCCAGCAGGAAAATATCAAAAACCTCCAGTCAACTGAAACTGGTAACACTGGGCTCCATAGTCACCAGATATGAGTCCAAAAGAGCAAGATGTGGCAGAACAAGAGCTTTGGATTATGGATGTGCAACTGACAGTCTGCAGGAATCGTGAGTCTATCAGAGGAATGTTTTCAACACAGACATCTTCAAACAAATAATTTTATTTAAAAAAAAAACATGCATATAAACATACTAGAAAGTGTTCAGATCAGCAGTTTTTTGTCTTGTGTTTTGTCACCAGGACTGCGAGTGTTTGTAAGTTTGTCTTTGAGAGGATAGATTTACAACCAAAACCCAGAACACATAGAAAAAATAACACGACATGTTGTTCAATAGGTGTCAAACTATGTCTTAAAGAGAGTTTGACTGATTTTACAGAATCAACTGTGGCTCACAGTTTGAATTTGATGCATCAACCATCAGTTGTGCAGCTTCTCAGTAACTTTAAAAACAAACAAGGGAGAGTGACACCAAGCCTAAATGTAGTCCACGGAGAGAATGAAAAATGTTTTCATGAAGCAAACGTTTGCAGGTAATAATCAGTTACATAATCAGTTATGGCAGTATTTACAATAGCTTGCTAAATGGGCCATTTACTGTAATGTTTCTGTAATTAACACTAATGCTTTCAAAAAGGGGAGTCATTTAACTTCACCACATCTGATGAATGAGATATTTATTTAAGTTACTCCACACATTATAATCTGGTGTGGTCACAGCAACTCACTGCACTCATTCAACATAATAACATTTTTATAGGAAGTTACAGTTTGACAGTCCTTGCCACACTGAGGTACGGCAGCATAAATAACTCTCCTCTGACAGTCGCTTTTCAACCACAAACCATATTGGTGTGACTGAAATGCCAAAACAACAAAGGAGAAAAATTGCTGCAAATGAGCCGGCTGGATCAAAGTTGTTGGTGCATGTTGGTTGGAATAAAAATACTGGCTTCATGTTTTAAAAGTGATGGAAAAGATACGGTCTAATAAAAAAAAAAAAAATAGTGAGGGAGAAAACACAAGTGCAAACAGGAGGTGAATCAAGGCAGACGGACTAAGAAAATCTGGGGAGATAAAACATGAGAAAATGTGGAAAATATACACAAAAGCAAGAGAATGAAAACTGATCTTGGCGACTGAATTCTGTTGTGGGAGTTTTGTTGCTTTTCGCAGATTGAGTAGCTACATTAAGGTGGTAGGGAAGACGTTACCATGCCGATGTCGCTGATCATCTGAGAGGTCCAGGTCTAGCATGAGGTCATCTTCATCCAGTTCTGAGGAGCCCAGGTTGTTCAGCACGTCCTGTTGAGCAAAAAGGAAAAATCGCATGCATCAAAGACATCATTTTATTTTCTTGAATTAAATAATTAAATCATTTCCTCTGTATTTCCAATAGAATATGCTTTTTATCATTCCAGCAGCATAGTTTTATTGTTGGTTGGCAAAACAATAAAACTAATTTTCACAATATTGCACAACATCAAACTATCAAACAATGCAGCTCATTTTATTATGATATTAGATTTTTTTTACTCCGCCTTCACCCACTGAGATGTTTATTCCTTCTTCATTGCTTAGGAACCTCATAAACATATTGTGAATCTTATTATCTTAGTATGATAACTGTTTTGTTTGAAAAAGCAATGAATATGACAAATAAGCCTGTAGTTTTGTGTAACATCTGTCAGCTTTCTATTTGCTTGATGAGCAAAAACTAGCTGCTGAGCAAACTAGATAAACTCTGCTAATCTGCAGTTTTTAATTCCCATGACAACGAGATAAAGCATCGCGCTAATGTAACTTCCAAAGATGGACTCTGAGTTTTGGTTTTATGATGCTTGCAAGCTCTAAAAGTATGCTCTTCTGAAAGAAATTATCAATATGTTAAAAACATTGTTGATTAAATTAAAACACTTATCCCTGTAATGCTATTTTCCCCTAACAGATTTGAACTAAATCAGGATCATTTTAAAATAAGATAACTGAAAAAGACATGTTTCCATAGCCTTTCCTGAATTACAAACTAATACCCAGCCTATGCCTCTTTAAAAAGATCTAAGTGTGATTTTCTTGAATCCTCAGAAATCCTAAATGATCAGCAGCCTCGGGACTGTTGAGGGAAAGGCTGCATTTTAATATAGCCTCCAACCTAGTATGCTAGAGTCAAATCCACAATGTGTAATGCTACATTGCTTGATGACACACGTATACTATTTTTAATAAAGAAATTTAATAATCTTAGTATTATAATAATGTAGAAAAATATTGTTAATTTGGTTAGATTCATTCCAAAGATCAATGCTGCCCCCTAATGGTCATGTGAAGGACATTTCCCCCCCAAAAAAAGTTTAGAACAAACCGATGATCCAAAATATATCTGAATAATATCTGAAACAAAATTAAGTACCTCATAACACCAGTTAATTTAGAAGCTCCTAAACCAAATTAATAAGTAAAAACAATGATGAATAAGAAAAATAAGATGCGGTTTCATCTTTTCTATGGACTAATTACCCTCGTTGGACTTTGACCTTCATTAAATTTCCCTTGCGCAATAATAAAACACAGTAAAATCATGCATAATTTATTAAAGATTCATATCAGCATTTAATTGCTTTTCCTGTTGTGCAATAACCCACACTTATAAACATATCTGTACCTGGATCGGACAAATCGATTCACAAATCAGTCAAATATAAATATAAACAACCTGCAGCCCACTCTTTACGCTGATCTCCCACCTCTTGAAAGCAGCAGCCACGGACAGTCAGTCCTGACCATTCAGCCATACCTCAGCAGAATTATTACCAGAGGCAATATGAACTCAGCACAGGCTGTGTATGATGAACATATAATATCACACTGCTGCTTTTCCCAATTGGAGGATCATTACAGAAAATAGGAGAGAGAGAAAAAAAAAAAAGTAAGAGACTTCATTTCAGATTTTACAGCAAAAAGCTAAAACGGTATTGGAAAAGAAATGAAGAGCCTGTTTAATACTACAGCACACAGATTGCATTTGAAGCTAAATTGCCCTTTTTAATGCACCTCTCTCTCCAGAGAAATATGATCCTACAAGCCAGCAATGTCACGTTTTTACCTCACATTTGTGATTTGATTGTGTGTAATCCTTGAGTTAATAGAGATAATATTAGATTCAGGTCTCATTAAAAGATGGTTCCTTCTCCTAACTGCCAAGCAAAATGACACCCAAAACAGAGATCAGAGGAAGAATTCGTTTCTCTCGCTCCATTAAAAGACACTGGGTTCCATTCGCACTCAGCCTAAATCAAAGAAAATTACATGTTTTCAGTGCTTTGGGTGGCAGAAGCGTTGAGATGAAGTGAGAGCGATTTAGCTTTTCAGGCAGGTATTACAGCCTCCAGCAACAGAAAAATATACCAACTAACAAATGGCTTCAACCTGCCTGAGAAGGCACTTCCCAGCCACTTGTGTTTACAGTGTGCCTGAGGGCACGGAGGATTGAACGTCCAGTCAAATTGGAAATCCATTTCTTGAATAAAACCCACATGACGGAGAAGTTCCCTCACGCAATCGCTCAGTTTATCATCTGACATTTGTCATTTTCCGAGAACGACAGAACAATGTATCAATGTGGAGTCATTACTCATTGCAAAATCAAGGCCAACACGCAACTAATACGAAACGTTGCCGGTTAAATAGTTGGTTTGCTCTGTTGAGAGCGAACCTTAATCTTAAAGGATTAGTGTCCCAAGTGCTGAGTTGGCTATTAAAAGTGGCTGCCAGAGAGAAGGCTAAAGCAAAAAAATCAAAAATATCTGAATTCTTTCACAAATTATATTTTTTTTTTACGCATTCTCCCTTCACAGGATTAAGAGGAAACATCATACTGCAGACTGAGACTGTTTCATGTTGCATTAGTCACAGCAACAAAAGGTATAATGTAGAATATTTGCTGCAGTTGATTTATCCTTGGACTTCCTGAGATTTTAATGAGCATGTTTGCTCTTAAGCTTTTCCTTGACTATACATAACCTATAAAAGCTTTTAGGGGCATTAAAGTTTGGTATTTTTTATCCACAGAGGATGTAATTAACCAAATAACACAGGAAAGAAAAATGACAAAGATTGGACACTAAGAAAAGTTCCTAGAAAATTTACTGAAATGAGTTATGACTGCGTTTTCTATTTTCTGTTCATTCATGTACCATGAATTCAAATACTAAGAGCAACATTGCTCTTCATCCTTTGACTTTTTCCAGACAGCCATGATGAGATGTTTAAAGGTACCAAATAGGGATGAAAAATGTGATGATATTTAATCATAAAGGATTAGCTCTTACAGTAGGATAACTTCCTTCCTGTGAAATGTCAGAGATAAATTATCTTAGCTTGACAGAAAAGTACTAAACTATCCAGAATTTGTGTAAGAAAAAGAACTCAAAGTGAAAGTAGATAAAAGTGAAAACAATGCAAACAAAAGATAAAACGTGGTAATAAAGAAAATTAAAACTGCAAAGCCAAATCTTTCTTCTGCTAGAAGTAGTGACAGCTAAAACCCATTTCACAGAAAAAAAACCTCTCCAACCAGTAGTTGTGGTGAACATACATTTCCCTCATCTTTTGAAGACTTATAACGAAACCGATCAAGACACTTTTCCTTTCATCTAATAAAGTTTGACCAAACAGAAAGGTCCCAAACACGTGCACTTCCAATTCACAGAGTCAGCTCATTTTCCTACTAATTTTGGGGGATTTTCTGCTTCAGATGCCTCCACTAAAGCTGTTCACTGCCAGATTAAACATTTTGCAGAGAAGCTGTGTAAACATAGAGTTTGATGTCATGGTCTCATTGGCTTTTCATCCACTGTGCCAGTGCAATTATATTATCTACTACTTCAGAAGTTAATAAGTGACTTTAATTTATACTTATAATTATTCTGAATCTTTTCTTTGATGTAAAGATCACATCTGCTGACAGAGTCCTAACACAGAGAAATTGTCATATTCTGTTCGGTGATGTTCTACGGACTTCTTTTATTTTCCTCCTTTTTCTTCCACTTTATAAAATGGCTTTTTGCAGCAGGAGAGCACTTTACCTGTGTGTTGCTGTTGTATTTCCAACAAAAAAATAAATAAAATAAAATGCAGTTTTTGAGTTTGGCCAAACAGCTTGAGACTGAAGAGTACTCCAACTCTTGAGCATTAAATGTCAATTGTACTAGACAAGTTGGTAAAGATCGCACTGGATGCAAATCTGCTCAAAAGTGTTTTTGTCGTTCTTGTATGCAACATGCTTTCATGTGGAAAACTTGTGCTAATTTTTTTTTTTTTTTTTTTTTTTTTACCGAATATTACAAGTTATAACCCTTCCACATTGTCTGACAATTACAAATATCTCTAATAAAAACATGTTTTTTTTATTAGCGCTATTTAGACAAAGTATTAGGGACAAATATTAGCTACAATTTTGTTTTTCTACCATCTGGCAGTAGCTATTACTATCCGTTCCAACGATAAAGTATCCTTGTCTTTTGTATGATTAATTCAAGAGTCACTTATAATAATTTCCCTCTATGCACTCTAAACAAACTGGAGAGCATGGAAATAAAAGGAATGTTAAATTGGGACAATGTCTAGCAAGCAGGGTATTATGCTACTGTTTAAATGCACATAAAAAATACAGGAGGGGAGAAAGGAAATGTTGTTGGGCTCTTTTGTCATATTCCGTGTGTCATTCGAGCTACCAACAAAAGTGTTTGCTCTGGCTGTCTCTGAGATAGGAGAATATTTCATGTAATACTTCCTTTGTGAGCAAGTTCTGAGTGTAATCACCACCATACTGTCAAGGTATTATCTCCACTGTCACTGATAGACTTATGAGAACCCACGGCTGAAAATGCACAGCTTTTGAAACGATAAAAAAAAAAAAAAAATCAATAGCAGGCAGAATGAGATCAATAGCACTGCTTCTCGTCACAGAAGTAAATAAATTGGGCATTTATCATTGCAGTCCAAATCTTGATTCCTTTCTTGGTTTACTCTAGAGAGCCACATAGTAGCAGGAAAATAAGTTATGTCCATGCTACTGGGAAAAAAATTGCAATGACAATATTGATTAAGATGAACCATTTCTTTGCCTTGGCATGACGTCCCATCCTCTCCATGAGCGTAAAGCGTCTCCACCACCAGAAATAAAGCAGAGGTGCAGGCTTTAAAGGCTGCCAAAGTCCTTCCAAGTGGCCAAATACATTATAGAAGTTAATATACAACACTTATTATATATCAGTTCAATATCCTACCACATGCAAACAGTTCTTTGCAAAGGCAGTATTACACAGACCGATATTGAGGTCACTGTTGATATTGGATACATTGGGCAGCTCCGGCTCTCACAAATATTAAAGCACAAATACCAAATGTAGCAAAAAGATGATTTCACCGTAGTAGGGAATATGGACAGCACCGGTTATTTTAAACTTTTAAATTCTTGCTTTGAATGTAGAAAAGTACAAACTTAGGAAAATAGTATTTTTTTTATAGCTACAGTATTTATTATTCGTTATTCGACTCAACACCTGTCTGCCTCACATGAACGACATGCTCTCTTGTCTTTCCCATTCTGAAAACAACTGTAGAGTACTAATTAATGTTTCCCAAATACTGAGGCTATGAACATGCTGGTATTAAACATTTAAAACAAACATTAGATTTTGCACTTTCCTCAGTGACATTTTGCGACAGCAGTAAAAGGAGGGGTTTATTCTGAGGCTATTTACATCTCAACCAAAGGCGCTAATAAGTGTGGAGGGCGTTGTATTCATAACATGTTATTGCTTGCATACCATCATTGTATAAAACTAGAAAAACACTCAGACAAGGTTAAGATAAAGGTGTCTAAATCCTGAGGTTTTCATTAGCTACAAGCGCATAAAACTGACCAATAAAATTTTACGAAGCAAGAGGCGATAGGATATAGTTTAATATACACTGCTGGGGTTCTACCTTTCCTCCATTACTCAGGCCCAGAAGGGCACTTCATAGGCAGGGAGGAGGTGAGAAAGAGATTATACAATATTTAGCAAAGTGGAAGTGGAGAGGCAGCAGCAGTCTATAATATACACTGTAATGTGCAGAGTACATCCCTGCACTGTGTAATCTCCCAGAGGAAGCTTTTAGTCTCCGGTAGAATAAATGGGATTGATTTAAACTGGTTTGCCTCCTATGGAGCTTTTCCTGTGCATGTTGTGGGAAAAGCAGCCCAGTCGCAGCTAAAACCTATTGGCAAAAACAAAAATGGATGTTGCTAAATCTTGCACCAACAAAGACTGCTGCAATGTGAGCAGGCAGACAAAGTAAACACCAGGCTTAAACCTGTTAGATGACTGAAGAAGTTTTTCTAAGTCCTTCACGCATTCGCACTCAATTTAAACTTCTAACGTTTCCCTTAAACGGGACGAAGTCAAGAACAGCCTTTTGCTTATTTTTTCCAACACTTCTGATTGCTGTCTAAATATCATTTCAGTTAATTAACATTGCATTAATGGAAGCACAAAGGTCCATAAAGGTGTCATGTTGTTGGATTTTGCTTAAATGTCAACCACTTCCTCTTTGTCCTTCAAAACGTTTTGTTTTTGTGTGATGGAGAGGCAAAAAGGGAAGACGAGTGTACTCTAAATTCAAGGAACGGCGTTCATATTTTCATGGTCAGGGCCACAAGCACCGACTCGATTCAGCAAGCATATTAGAGGAGGTCTTTTAGTATTTTACCAGAGTATCCTAGCAGCTGGCTATAATTACAGTAAAATTGCCCCCCACTCATTCTAAACTCTTTCGGACTGCTGCTCATTGTGTGGCCGTGAGAACAAATTTGGAAGCACATGCAAATTTCTATCATGAAAAATCCTTAAGAAATGTATAATTGGATAAAAGCAGATGGTGTCTCAGCTGAAGTTGCAGAATAATTGTTTGGAGATTAAATACCTGCGAGTTCATTTGTGTATCTTCCCTCTTTTCAAATGTACTAAGAATTTTAGAGACGACGGGTAAAAGGGATAAAAGAGTAACACTCGGTCAAATTTGGCATCGTTGTGTATTGTACACATTTCCTAGAACATACACTAAAAGTAACACATTGCTACCAAACACAAAAATAACACAGTAAAGCGCAGATATCAGGCATCAGTCCAATAACGAGCTTACAGAATTATATCAGGTTCGATTGGATCACCATGTGGCATTAGGAGATGTATTTTTTTTAACACCTCTTGTGCAACCACAAACTCAAAGCCACTTATGTGTGAAGGAAAATAAAGTCTGTACCTACTTTTTTCCTTAGCACCATACATTGCTGTAAGGTAATTTCAATGCATAAGTGACCTCATTATCACTAAAGTGTCCATCTGCTTATTGATTGTGACACAACACCTTGAGCGGTAAATCGAAGAGCGGGCCAAAGTGGCCGAGCAGACTTTAAAACCATCATTTTAGACTACATTTACCATCATGAGTATTGACACCAGAAAAAAGTCAGAGCAGCACAAACAATATTTCATTTAAAATGCGCCCATCACTAAATGAGTGTGGAGGTTGTGATTCTTGGTTTGTTAACCAGCAAATTTGTCGTGTGAATGCAATCACCTTTGTGAATTAACCTGTTGCACATACTTATTAAATTTTCTATTTCAGATGAAAAATTTTGAGTTTTGACCACATAAAAAGACTAAACACTTAACATAATCACATTCAGTCCATGATCAAATTATATCCAGTCTGCATATTTCATATCTATCATTTATGGTCACATCGATCTCACACCAAAACAACCAAGAACCAGGTGCAGAGGCAAATGCAACAGTTAAACTTTTGGCAGTTTCCACTTTGAGAAATAATAACAAACTGAGTTAAACATGCCAACTTATCCACATCTTGCTGACGTATAAGAACGGATGCTGAAAATTCACTGAAAAGCAGATAAATATTTATATTTATCGACCCAAAAATGTATTCATTATTTTTAAGCTGTATTATGTAAGGAGGATTTTTTTTAACTGCAAGACACTTATTTGATTTTATGAACATTAAGGTACTTTGTTATGTAGAAGCTAATTTCTTACTAGACTTAAGAAATGCTTAATTGTAATACATTTTACTTATTTCACCAGCAAAAGTTTTCATTAATCCTTTTGCATTATTAAAATTTAATATTTGGTTTAAGGTGTTTTGCATTAACAATAAAAAAAAAAGCTAAGAAATAGAGCTATAATATATTAATAACTGAGCCCTGACTTACAAGTTCAGGGCAGTAAAACAGTTTGTCAGTCTTTATATTTATGGTGCAACCTAAACAGAGAGAAACAGCTTCAGGCTTACCAGACTTCCAAGTTTAGACGACGAGGAGTTGTTTCTGTGCTTGAGCAGACCATTTCCCTCCATGCCTGGGGCATCTCTGTAGTTTCCATGGACACGAGGCCCACCGGCCCCCTCAGATGAGGAGCGCAGTCGCCTTTCCAGCCGCATCACCTCGTGGTAAGGGCTGGCACTGCTGCACACAGAAGCTGCACAAAGGATGGAAGGAGAACAGCAGCAAACAAAAAGCAAAAAACAGTTAAACAAGAAAGAGATTTGTAGAAATTAGATGACACTGTCGAGATGCAATATTATTTTTATTAATTTCTAATGTGGGAAGATCCATCCCTCCAGAGAATGAAACTCCTTTCATAAAACTAAATGACAAAGTCACTTTTACTTACTCAGCTTTTTAAACAAAGTTAAATCCTTCCTTCATGAAGCCGTTCGGCTATATTGGTTTTGCTCAGACTGTTTTTATTGTTTTGCAATAATCACATTTATCCAGGCTCCCCACAGCTAGGTCGTTTTGTAACAATAAAACTGAAGCATGCACACCAGATTTCAGGGGGAATATTCCTCAGAAAAGCAAGAGGAAGGTGCCTATAATTGCTCTACAGTGATTTATCGAAAATTAGAAGTGAAACAGAGAAGCAATACCATATCCTTTTACAGAGCAACAGGTTATTAAAAAAACAGGACTCCATGCCAACAATTTTTTCTGTGCTTTCTCACTCCACCCACCTGCACACACACATGCTGCGCTTTTCCAGAGTGTAATAAAGCGCTCGTTTTTAAACAGCTTCTTTGTTGTAAACTCACTCAATAAAATAAGATCCGTAGCAGAAAGAAGTCCTGAACATTTTACCATAGTTTCAGACTCTTATAACCATAAACATTTACAGCACGTGGGGGAGCAACAACAAAAAGCCTGCAATACTGAATCAATGCAACAAATCTCTGTAGTTAAGGGATCCAACAGTAGATAATGGCAGGTTGTTCTGCCATTTGGACAACTTTGTAATCCACAACATCATTTATTGTGCAGCTTCAGCACTCAGAACAGCAGTTTCTAATATTGCAAACATAAAACCGCCAGTATAAACAGTTAGATCCAAAATTATTCATAACTCTGGGAGATTTACATTTTAAATTGTTTTCATCAGCAAAATGAGACAGGCGTCGGGTATGAGTTTGTAAAAGAATAATGTACTTATTTTTGTTTTATTTTAATAAATTATGGGACTGTGACATTGATGTTTTTTGTCAACACAAATTTTTAAAAATTTCTTTTGCTTTTGTTAAACATTTGATAAAAAAAAAAGGGCCTAATAAACAGGAGCACTGCAAGCTAAAAATGGGGGTCTACAAGGTTTATTGAACACAGAAGCACAAGCACACAACGAGACGACACCCAGGGGCTAAGAATGAGCCGACAGAAAGGACAAACTCCCTCTAAGGGTGTTTAAAGCTACAAAATTCCCCCCGTTAAGTCTGGCATGTTCTCTGTCTACTACATTGTCCGCTGAAAAAAATGTTTACAGAAATATTTAGGCACAAATCTGGGATCATGCTTGACTGAATAAAGCAGTTTCTGCCTGTGTGGATGTGCAGGCTTAATGCAGTCAACAATATCCTTTTCTTTTTGCCTGTTTCTAAAGCCTTTTACAGGACAGATAATGTTAATATCCCAACGTATTAAGAGAAAATCCTTACTAATACAATAAATGCATTTTGAATGTTAACATGCAAATGTCTCCATTATTCCGTTTTAAATAAGTTAAATAGAAACTAATTCTTTTTCCTCTCTAGTTCCATTCATAGCTAAAAAAAATAAGGATTTTTTTTTGTTCTAATAACATAAGTGACATTCAGAAAATTATTTTCATGTTTGGTTTTTAAAAGCACAAAAGAACAAAATAAGGTTTAAAAAAATTGCAAATTAAACTTCAGATTTTCAGAGAATAGTTGAAAAACTTGTTGATAGATTAAAAAAAGGGCGCATCATGCAAGTGTGAAGATTTTTATAATTGCAAAACCAGTGGTTTTAAAATGAATAAATCTGTAGAGCTATGCAACTGTAACAATAAGCTCAAGATAAGATTTTTTTTTTTTAATCTCTCATCCAGTAAGAGCAAATGGTACTAAAGCCTGAGGCAGAAACAGAGAATGTTACCTGTTTTGCAGCTGCAAAGTTTGTTTTTTTAACAATTCAAAACTTTAAAATGTAGAATAATTTAGAAGCGAGGGCAAAGGGAGCCTTTTCTCCACGTTACAGGGTTAATTATTTATTCTTCAACACAACTTTAAATCTCCACTGTTTAGTCTGCAATACCTACAAACCTGTAAAAACTTTAACGGCCTCTCTCAGGGTTTACCTGATCGTTTTTATTATTTAGAATAATTAAAACTGAAGAAGAATGAAGCAGAACCAGCACTGCTTCGCCTTCACTGCTAAATAAATGTTTTCCATCAGACAAAGATCTGCAGTTGCCTGGAAATGGTTCAATAACCCTCGTCACAAAGGAATGTCAGACAGGTCTGAGATTCAGTGGAATGGATTCCCAGACATGAGTCTAGTCTGCGTCGCTTTTCTAAGCCAAGTGACTATTCTGGCAGTGCTACTGCGCGACAGTGACTCTGCATGTAAATCTGCGATTCCCTCTGTTGCTCTTGAGTTCTGTACCTGCATGTGGTTTCCTCAAATGAGAGGACCTGGGTTCGTGGCAGCCGCAGAAGCTTCCTCTTTCTTGAAGAGAGAGAGTGTGTCTCGCCCTCCTATCCGCTTTCTCGGGGTTTGAGTGACAGCCCTCGCTGCGCGCCCCACACACCTCGCTCTCACTTGTGGTCTCGGTGTGGTAGCCTGCCTTTCTCTCCTGCACCAACTTCTTCCTCTCCTCTACTGCGCCTTCTTTCATTGCCTCCCGTCTTTCCTCCTCCCTCTCTTTTCTCTCTTCCACTGATTGTTCCCGCAGAGGCGCGCAGGGTACGGCCGTCTCTGGCTCGGACAGGGAGACGGCCGTTTCATAGTCTGTGTTGTTGGCTGTGCTGGTGTCAGGGAGTAAGGGTTTCTCAGCGCTGGACTGGACTGGGGTGCAGAAAACCTGAGGAGAGGATATTTTATTGAATATGTGTAAAAATATGCTTCACAAAGAGAGATGTTCCTGCAAGTATTAAGTAGGTGAGTGTTAGAGAATGTCCACAGGTAAAGTTGCTTCATATTTAAATAGCAAACAGTAAAGAAAGTAGCACTTTAGTGCGCAAAACTTCTGCTTCGTAAATATTTGCCGTTTTTGAGAGTTAGGAGGGGAATCGACACAACAGTACCTCACAGGAGAATAAAAAACTATAACTTTTCACGAAAGCAAAAACTTCTGGTCCAGAATGGAGATTTGAAGCTTACAGTAAGTTTAGGTTATAAATATATAAAACAAACGTTGGTTTTCTGAAGGGCTGCAACTTACGATTACTTTAGTAATTAATCAATCGATTAGTCTGACGATTAGTTAAATAAAAACCAATTGTGCATTCTGCATATTTTCCGTTTAACTACTTAAGCCTTTTTATATATTAGAAACGCATTAGAAGATGTAAATAAACAAATAATTTAATTCCTTTTCAAAATAGAAAAATGCAATAATATACAATTCCTTTAGAGTATGTTTGCTTATTTATAAACAATTAAAATTCCAGACCTGAATCTCCAATCTAGAAACTGTAGCAAGGATGGCTTCATGTCCAGACATTATACACTGTCACTAATTTTAATATTATTTATAATGAGGAATGGTCAAAAACATCAGCAGTTGCTGGATTTTCAAAGCCAATAGAGACAAACATCAAAAGAGTTTCAGGTGTGATTCCAGCAATGTTGCAACAACACTGTTCTACTAATTATTTTTATTTATTTATTTATTTATTTATTTATTTCATTGGTAAAATAAAATATGTTGTTTTCCTTCAACTTTACATCATCCCCTACATTGTGTTGCCCTATATTTAAAAAATGCTTTCAAGTTCTAATGTGGTAAAATGTAAATTTAAAGAGGCATGAATACATTTGAAGGAAAAAGAGAGTTTGTGAGTATCTCCAGAGAGAGATTTTGAATCCAGTATTTTCTTCTCAAAGGCCAGAAAGTGAACTTAAGAGCGCACAAGAGTGCGAACCTACTCAGTAAATGAATTTCTTTTTGAAGATTGTGACGGGGAATGACACATATTGTATCTGAGAGCCTCTTCAGTTTTTTTTTTTTTTTCCCCTCTAAGCCTGGGACCTTTCAACAAAAGGGTGATTCATATCTTTTTTTTTCTTGGCCAGATTTCAAACTTCAAAGAATAATCACAGCCATTAAAATTCTGAACATAAGCAGGAAAAACTCCGTCTTTGGTTTTCATCATGCACACTTAACAGAGAGAGCCACAGACCCCCCGCGGTGTTGTTCTAGGATTCCAAATACACATTTATGATCGTGGCGGTTCTGTTTTTGCAGCGTTTCTACATCTGCTTGTGTACAGGTGGATTCAGTCTCCAAACGTTACATGTTTGCAGATCAGTACCAACAAGCTAGGCTTAGTCAGTGATTGTGTGAAATGTACTGAATCACTGAACAAGGAAAATCCGACTCAGATTATCGCTTGTCGAGTAAAAGTACCTGAGAGGTGGAGACCGCCACGCTGAGGTTCTCAGGTGCAGCTGGGGGATCAGGTGGAGCAGCATCAGCAGGCGACTCAGACACACAGACAGGCCCTGAGTTCAAGCCGGATCCTGGACTGGCCGCCGGGAGAGCGTCCACCTCCGACACAGAGTCTTCTGTTATGGGAATGAACTCTGAGGGAGTGATGGCTGTTGTTCGATCTTCTGAAATCATGGGGGACTGAAGCGAGCTCTCACCCCCTCCTCCCATTAGCTCTCCAGGGCATGACCCAGGTGTGAGGCCCTCTGGCCCAGGTGTGACGGTGGCCGAGCTGGGAGGTTCCAGGTTGACTTCTGGAGGCCTGTGGTGGTCGGACGTGCGAGAGAAGCGGTGATGGGCTGAGAATGATTTAGGCAGTAGCTGCTTCTTCTGCCGCGAAGAGCGTTTGTTGTTATTACTGGCCCCACTGAAGTCATCGAGGAAACCCGAGTCGTCACCTTCGTTGGCTCCAGAGCTGCTGATGCAGTTGATGAACACATTTCGATTGGCTGTGGACGAGGAGGAGGAGGCCTTGTCAAAGTCCTCAGTCTGTGAGCGTGGGATTTTCTTCTGCTTGTGGCTCCCAAACCCAAATGAGTGCCGCGACTTGGAACGCCTGCCACCCTCGCCGAATCCTGCGGACGCCGACGAGGTTACCGTCTGCTGGTTGTTTCCGTTTGCGTCAGTGGTCTGCGTCAGGGGGGGCGTGAGGTTCAGGTTGATGGGCTGGACGCGTGGATCGCTGTTCCTCTTAGCCGTGAAACTGAGAGACGGCGTGCGAAACAGGCTCCGGCGTTTGCCGGTGCTGCCCGAGCTGGAGTTGGTGCTGGAGGGCGAGGAGGTGTGAATGCCGTTTCCCACTCCCCCCGAGGACGGGGAGGAGGGGAGGGACTCCTGCCGCTTGCTGGCGCTGCGGCGGAAGATTGGCAGGCGTGAAACAAGTGTGGAACGGCGTGAGCCCGATTCACCCATGGAGAAGCTGAGGCGGTGAGCGACTCTGGAGAAACACGCATACATCACAAAAAATTAACAAAAAGCCTGCAAAAAAATATATATATATACAAAATATGACACTTTAAAAGAAAATAATTTTCTGCAGAAGACACAAAATGGCAAAATAAGTGGAGGAATGTTTTTATTAGGTTGCCTTGCTCCCACATGTCTTTTAAACTGACAAATTTTCTTTTGATAGCCAATCCCAAACATCCACTTTGTTGTTTTTAAGCCTCAGTTTTTACCAGCACTTTTGGTACTGATAATTTCTATTTGGAAGATCTATTTCCAGCTTTAACCTCAATGCTGTTGACTTGTGATAATGTTTTAAGTATTCAAACATAACAATGTTATCTATTTGAGTGTATTCACTAACTGGAATTACTTCTATGTTGCTTTTGAAGTAATGGTTTCTTCCTCTGAGTGCCTTTTCAGCCCTTATCACTACAGCACTCAAAGAGAGGTTCTTTTAGCAGCTTCAACCGAATGTTTTTTGTTCAAGGTTGATTAGCACGTTTTTCATATCTGGGACCCAGTACCTGTCTCCTCACTATCCAATCTGATGGCTGGACATTTCCATGCAGTTTCTACTTTGACCGAATTGCTTGAACAGATTAAGCTGCCACCTTTACTGGAAATTGCACCTAAGATTAAGCAAAATTGTAGAAGTCCACAATTCTCTTAAAACATGATTCTTTGAAAGAGTTAGAAATGGTTTCTGCAACATCTCTACCTGCTAAATCTAAAGCTTTAAAACTGCCAGGATAGAAAGAAGATATTTTTTTTTAACTTAGTTGTCCAATGGTTTTAATCAATAACTTAATTGCAATCCGTCATAAAATGTATCACAGAGTTTTTATATCAACAATAAAGTCAAAGAAAATGATCCATGTAGAAACATAAACCTTCAGCCCCAAGGTGATAAAAGCTCTAATCCGCCTCATTATTTGCATATGAGGTGGGAGGAATTGACTTTCTGTTAAGGATTCATCATCCAGCTCGAGTCAGAAGTTACAGACGCTCATAAAGTTGGACTGTTAAATTATGATCAGAACTGCTCTGTAGTTTGGTGGGTGGACTGATGATACATAAAGCGTGTTGATGACGTTAAACTTTCTGAGACAGATTAGAGTTTATGCAGGCATACATTCAGCACTGAATGTAGAATATAGCTTCAATGATCTTCAATACAAGAATGTTTTGATTCTGGAGAAGGCTCTCTTCTCACAGTCGCTCCATGGTTATGCAAAAAAAAAATTCAAAATAGTAAAACATTTATGTTTTATGGCGGCATATAAACTTCTGACAGGAAGTGTATTTCCGTGAATACTAATAGACACGTAAATGAAGCAGAGACACCACTAATCCATGAGACACTTCTATCTGTGGACAGAATACCTGGTCAACCTGCACAGTCTCAGTTTAGCAAACCAAAGCTGTTCCCACGGCTTGCTAAGCATCGGCACGGTACTGCCTGAAAAACAAAAAGAGCAAATTCTGATACAGTTCCTCTCTGCAGGTACAACAAGAGGAATATAAATCAGCTGCGGTTTTGAACTGAGCAAACAAGTAGAAAAGTCAATTATCTCTCACCTCTGTCCCAGAAAGCAGAACTTAACATTATTCATTAAACCTGCTTGTGCAAACTGCAACTACAGCCAGCAGGTCTTACTGTTTGCACATTTTAAACACAGACGGTGTCAAACTTCAGCACAGCCAATTAATTCCAGTGATTTCAAATGTTTTCTTACGCAAAGGAGGATTACTTACACTGCAATCCTGCTAACACTGATGAAGCTACCTTCTAACGTCCGAGGCAACTGAAGTGTTTTGTTTTTGGTCTCTGAGTAATAAGATTACAGTAACACCCTGCAGTGAAGTGGCTAATTAGAGTCTCACCTTCTGGACAGTAAATTCGATCAAGTTCTAAATGTGATGCTGATCGATTTTTCTCAAATGTTTACACAACGCAACGGACACATGGGTCCATAATTATAGCTAACAGCTATGGCCCAACATTCACCAACAAACTACGGGGTATTTTTTTGACTAATTTAAAAAAAATTAAAGTAGAGCAGCAAATAGCTGTCCATATAACTCACTACACATTGAGGGGAGTTAATTATAATTGTTTCATGTGTTAGTTGATGTAATGGATGAGCACAGATAGCTAAAGCACATGGATCAGTTCAACAGCAAGAGAAAGTAGAGAAGACACAACATGCATACATCCTCAGCTGCTGTCTTCCCAGATCGGCTGGGATCGCCTCCAATACAGGAAAGAGGGATGCCTGCCACAACCATTTGACCTGGTGATTGACCTTTGACCCCAGCTCATTAAGACAGGCTTACAATTCTTTAGACGGTTATACCAGAGTTAAAAAATATCATGTAGCTCATCGAAGAGGGAGGAAAACGGGGCACTAATTTGAAGATTATTTAGATTATGCTATTAGTGGCGAATCATACTGGGTGACCAGTAAAATGGTATGAAGAAATATTTACTCACAGGCAAGTACTGTTTTGTCATGATTTAATTTATCAAACCTAGACCGATCTGAGGCTGTGTAAAAAGCCTCAGATTACTTAACACACTTAGTCCACAGTTTTTGCCTCAGCTTTTACTAGCCACACCCCGACTCGATTATGGTTTAAAGCCTGTCTGAAAACATTAAGGAGGATATAAAGACGCTCCGGTCTAAAGAAACCCTTCAACAAATGAGAGACAAAGTCGCTGACAGACGTCAGTTTGAAAAGATTGCTTGGTTGCTTCGTGGCCTGGATGACATCCAGTAGTTTGATGGTATCATACATTCTATTCTCTTTCGGAAAATCCTGAGGAATAAAATGGCCATTCACAAGTTTGTGATCTTGAGGTTAAGTGCACTTGCACTATGCTGCTTCACATAGATCAAAAAAAAAAAAAAACATCAGCCAATCCAACTCTGATGGTTTAAAAATGAGATGTTGAGGCACGAATTTTAGTTTATGCTCCAACCAGCCCACTCTGTCAGAGGAGTAGAAAAGTTAAGTTATTTTTAAAAAATGCATCAATATTTCAGCTTAAATGTTGATGTGTAAACTGCTCAACATGAAGTCTGCCCAGGACAAATTCAAATAAGAGCTGAATGAAACCTTGGTTTGCACTGACTAGTTTGCAAACTTCCTCCCCGTTTGGCCAAAGCACAAAAGGTGCATCTACTTTGTGAGAGAAGCAAAGCTTCATACCAGTTCCTCCTTCCTCTTTCCAGTTATTGATAGTTCTGCTGTACTGGTCAGTAAACACAAGTTCATATGCTGATCATGATCATTTGCATCATTTCCTCCTTCAACACAGATGAAGAAATGTAATAGAAAAACAGTAAATTCATCTAAAAATAATAATAGTTTTGTTTTGCAGAATTTGCAATACTTATCAGTAGGTTTCTAAATTGCTCAGCTTTTTTTTTTTATTTTTATTCCACACTGCCACACCCAAAATGAGCACGTCACTGGTACTAAACCAATAAGGCGGATTCAGATGGGGCGATTTGAGCGTTGCTGTCGTGTGTTTTAATCACAACACTTTAACAGTGGTTAACTATCTCATATATAAGCTCTACTTGCTTACTCATCCAATATTCTTGTTAGTGAACAGAGATTCATTTGCTTTACTCAAGTTTGAAAGGATACTTAGATGTGTGTGTCGGTGTGTGTGCTGGGTGTAAGTAACTGGGTGTTTCCAATAAAACAAGTTCTTAACGGGTAACAGAAACCACACGCTGTAGATCACACACTCTGCGGTCTTCTCTTACATCACACTGCTCTCCTCACAATTCACTGAATGATGGAAATAGAATAATTTATGTAAGACTCAACGTTACATAATATGTCCACAAAGTGTGATTTTGGCAAAAAAAAAAAAAAATATATATATATAAACAGATAATTTGATAAAGAATTCCAAGGAGTAAAAATTCACCAATCGGGCTTTTCAAACATATGTTTGATGTTTGTTTTGTTAGACGCCTGATCCGCTGATTACAATTCTGGCTGATTCGGCTTTTTGAAAGAAAAGCAATTCCGGCCTTAGAGGTTATTATTCTGCAGATTTTAGATGTGTGCATGTTGAAAATTAGCTGATTTACCTCCATGGGTCACCACGTTCTGAGTAGAACCTGGAAATCATGAATTGATTTTAATTATCAAAGAGATGTCTAAAAGATCCAGGACACTGACCACGGAGGACCAGAATCATTCAATCCTGTACAGATTTCATTGTACACAAACTCATTTAACTGCAAGTGCTTTAACTTAGCAAATGTAAACTTGTATCATAAAAAATGTGTTGCAGATCCAAAGTGCATCTAAAAGTAAGCATTTGTTGACTGAAAAAAGTGGGAGTTTTCAGGTGTGATTTCTTTACTGAAAAGGGGGGGAAACAAACTAAATTTGTTTCAGTATGTTTCTGCTACGTATCTAAAAAAAAAAAGGCAAAGTTCATAGTCTAGTATGTAAATCTGATAGCAGCAGTCGATGCACCATTATATCGACCATGTAACAAAAAGGTAGATAAAAAAACATAATGATAATAACTTTGCTAAAAACAGGTTATGAAATTGAACTGGCAAACATGTTTCAGCTTAACCTCTTTACTGAACCACAAACCACAAGACGTATCACAATCATTCTCACAAGCTCTTACAATAAATACTGTCATCTTTAAAAGTCTGGCTATTTTTATGTCGCATAAGTTGTCCTGTAACAGGAGCTGCGTAACCTTGGTGTATATATTGTTAACACCTTGTTAATCTTAGTGATGGGCCAGTGTAATAAATGGCCATTCAAGAGATCCGGTTGCTTTATATTCTATTCAGAACCTTAGCTAGCAAGCATATTAAACAGTCTTGATGGATAAGCTGCAGAGATTTAAGAGCAGCTAACAACCAGCAGCAGCAGCAGCAGCAGCCCTGCGGGACGCCACAACTGTCAAACCAACAACGTCAACAACGCTTTGAAGCCTGCCGACCATAAATCCCACACTAGCTAGCTGCCTCAAAGCGCTCATACTCCAGCGCTCATGTTTCCCCTTACGTTGCATCGAAATGAAATTATATTAATTATATAATAAGTGTCCGGAAATACAGTAGCAGCCCCGGTGGCTCAGGCGGTCATTCAAGCTAGCAGCAGGTAGTGGACAAACACAAGCGGCCGTCATCGTACGTACATTACCTTCAGCGCCTTGTTAGAGTCTTTACCGAGGCCCGTCAGTGGAGAACCGGGGGGAGATATATGTCCGCTTTGTGTTTAAAATGAATTAGTACTGGCATGAAGATGTCAGGGGTCTTACAGCGGCATTGGAATTACACTAAAGGGTGCACCTTGTGAGGCGGTGACGCCGAAATTACACCTCAGTGACGGAGAGTCGTTTTCCTCCTTCCGCGTTGCAGTCACTGACAGCGAGTCTGTGCGGTGTGACGTCCATTACTCCTCCTTCCTCTCCTCCTCCTACTCCTGCTGCTGCTGCTGCTTCTCCCTGAATTTTCTGCAGGTGATAGATTAATTAAAATCAACATTAAAGATGAATAAGGTTGCCTTTGCCTTAGAAACTGCAGTATCTGCTATGCTTAATCCTTGTGTAATATGTTTTCATTTTTGAAATTTGATATTTACACATTGCATAACCTTTTACAAGAGAAATAAGAAATAAGAGGTCCTATTCAATAGTATATTTATTTTATATTTTAGCAGTTTTACCATTGCTTCCATTATAATTTTTGTTTTGTTTTGTGGATTTAGCATTTTGTTGGGTCTTCTGGGCCACTGTAAAAAAAAAAAAAAAAAAAAAAACAGTTTGGAAATGAAAGGGGGATTTCCATTGCAGAAAAAAAAAGCTTATTTTGCATTGTGTGGGTTTGAGTTAATGGCCTCTGAGAGGAACAATGATCAAGCTGGCATTAGTAAACATCATACAGCATGATAATCAACATGTTGTATGATAAACATCACACAGCATAAGGCATTTTTCACAGATTATTACATTGGTTCTCTTCCCTGAGTTTTTGCTTCTGCTGTATAGATTATAAATTAACACATCTGAAGGAGAAATTTAAATATGTAAACAAAGGAGGAAGGGGGAACAGTAAAAATACAAGAAGACATACAATGGAGGTGTTTGCAAGAAGAAGTGAATCCTAGGAAAAATCTATCCTGACAAAGCCTATTAGGCAAAAAAAATCCTAACTTTTTTATTTCGCAACTTATTTTTTAGAAATTAACTTCATAAAGCAATTCAATGAAACATGTTCCTGACTGTAGATTACTTCAAAAGAAATACAGGACAAACACCTATCAACAAACAAATATCTATGTTTGTTCAAAAGTACTTTGTTCTCTTAAGTGATTTCAGCACACACTATCTTAACTAAGTAGATATTTAAAGACTTAATATCTGAAACGACACAGACAAATGAAATCAATTAACCCATTGAAATGACATGACTTTATTACCCGTCAGAATTTGATAACATCAAAATGCACTACAGAAACCTGAGAACTTGCTTCTCATACATGGCATCAGATTCCATTTATCCTCAATGGATGAAAAGCAAAAGCATAACTATATTTGAAATAGTATGACACAGGCTTAGTGAGCATCACTTACACCATGTTTAACACAAATCAGACTTGACTATTTAAATTGAATACTTATATAATTTAAAAAAAAATTAAATTGCATGGACAAAAGAAGACGATACACTTGATTTGATAGTTTACGACGGCACATTTTGCAATAGTTACTTCTAAAAACGATGTCTGTACTTCACAAAGAGATGTTTGCATTTGTCAACAGGTACTGTAGCCCATTCCTCTTTAGCCAACATGTCTGAGGTTTGTGAAGCGATGCCTCCTTTCAGCTCTACGTATTTCAGTGAAGAGACACTGAAAGCTTCTATATTTAATAGAATTAGGATCTGTACTTGGTCAAGAGAAAACCAGTATCATGTTTTGTCCTCAGTTATTCTAAAAAAAAAAAAAAAAAAACTCCAGTTTTGTCTCCACTACTACCCCCAAAATGTGGGGACTTGTTAACATGCATTCTGGCAAACCTGCAACTTTAATCTTAGTGAGCGAGCTTCTGTGGACCAAATTATAGTTTAAAATGCAACAGATGGTGCAATCGGAGAGTGATGTACCTTTACCCATTCATCTGATCATCTTTAAAATGCATTTTCTCTTGCATCCACATTCTGGCAGGTTGGTTGCGGACTAGAGAAGACTTCATATTAATATTCATGAACGTCACTGGAACATTAAGCTGATTGAAGATGACATTCCAGCCTTCACCTTTAACGTTGATACCCGTAATCTTCGGAGCTCCCCAGACAGCGCTCACTTTTGCATTCTCTGGTCCATGCCAATTGGTATGTTGGAGCAAACTACCCAGTACCATATTAGCTCTCTTCAGCAGGAGCAATGTACTTGAATTTATATGACAATTTAGGTTAAAGCTCTTCTCCAGGCTCTTTGGGAAATCGCAGCAAATTAAAATTTCTTTTGACAAATATTCTACAATAATATAGAATATCACATGCTGACGGTGTGTATTAGAGAACTGCTTCTAATAACTTTTCAGAAGAAATCAACTGTTACATTGAGCCACAAAGGCATCAAAAAAATGTTGGGAGATAAAACCAAATGTTAAAATCATAAGCATTGTTTTTGCCAAAAGTACTGAGACTTAAAATTATTAAATTCATGTGTTCAAATCACATCTGTGACCAGAGGTGGATTATATCAAGCACCTATGAACGCTCTTCAGAGAATTGGTTTCCATGGCTGAGCAGCTGCCTCTGAGCATTTCATCACATGAAGAGTTGAATATGGAGGCGTAAAATACTTTGCTACTGGGCTTCAGACCTGTGGGAGACTATGAGCCAGAACTTCTCATCCAACCTCACATGGACTGCTGAGAGAATAGTCTGTGTAGAGGCACAAATCTCAGGCCTTTTGACAACGTTGTGCATCCGAATAGAACATCAAAACACTTCCAACTTTTTATGAAAATAAAAATTGAGTTGATATGCTTCAGATAAGACTCGAATGGAAAATCTATGTTGTTACTCGCAGGTGTAATGTCAAACAGCATTTGTATGCTCCGAGTGTTCTGCGGAGAGTCATGTTGAAAATCTAAATTGTGAGGTTTTCATCACAATTTATATGTGCTAAAAGATGCTTCACTCACCCCTTCGGCTCTATAATTAAATGTTAAATAGCACCACAGCCGCACAAAAAAAATTGGCAGGCAAATTTGATTTGAAATGTTTTATTCACTTTATCCCCTACACAGAAAAAGAAAAACATCCTTTCCATAATTATGTTTACATACTATATATATATATATATGCACACAGAAATTCACCACCACATCCAATCTCAGAAGAAGACACGATTAGAAGCATTTAAAATTTTCTTTAAGAAGCCCATTTACAACCACTAAACAGCCTATAAACAGTGCAAATTGTGACTAAAGGCTCAGGCGTCCACTCTTCAGTCTCACAGCCCCTCTGATGCCATTGCACACACACACGACACTAGTATTAAACACACCTGCAGAGCAGATGTGCTGCAGATCACTAAAGTGCAACATTGTATTTAAGCATGGAGCCAATCTGTGCATTCATTAAGGACCAAATCTATGACAAATGCAATATACAGGGTGCATTATTATTTAAAGTCTAATACATTGTTAAGCATTATGACATATGTGCTGCAACTCTTAACTAATCTTGCATATAGAACATTCAGCCATTTGTTCTGTGATCAATACATTCTGTGTATGAATAAAACTGAACTCTTTCAGCCAATTATTAAATGCATAGATTTTGGAGATTGTGTACATTTTGATATGATTTTAGGTCTGTGAGGACTGGAGTGAAAACGGATGCAAAACACGTGGGACAAAATACGCACACCGTCACTAATTGAATATTCCTCTTTGAAATTGGAGACATCAGTTATTGATTTAAAAATAATAATAAAACATTTTACACCAAAAATTGATTAAGTCTAAAGAACGTTGAACAGGAAGAGAAGTAGTTTGTTCCATTGGAAAATAAAAAAAATCCCTTGACAAAAGGCAGCTGAACAGGCCAACATCTCCGCACAGTAACACCCAAACATTTATGATTTACTTTATTCCACAGAAAACAAATTCCAGATTAGTATGTACACAAAAAAAAAAAAATGTCAGCTTGATGTCCTACCCTAAACAAAATTTAGAAACCATTACAAAGAAAAGAAGAGCTATAAACCAACTCAAGAAGTTTCTTTCAGGAAAGGGACAGCAGTTAAGGTTTTCCAGGGCAGAGTGACAGAGGTAGGTAGCTTCAGACCCAAATCTGGGCTAAAAACCTGAGAAAACACACACAAACCGGTTACCCTAACCCTCCAGAAATCTCAATATATATGTATACACACACACATAGATGTACAAACCAACCCATGTGCAGGCACATAAAAATAAACAAAGTTAACCAAATGAAGAGTGGTGTCCGAAAACTTTTTAGTCCATCTGATGTGTCCCTAAAATTCAACAGCAACTACACCATGCCAGCCAAACTTGAAAAGTAAAGAGGTTAACATGCTACACCTAAAGGCTGTGCACCAAAATTAAAGGTACCATTTTGTGATAGCACTTTTTGGACAAACCTGAATAAATGCTTCCTTTAAACTGTTAAAAGGCTGTGAGGTGACAAAGCTGTGTGTTGCACTTGAATAAGCACCATAGCCAAAGGTTTCAGGCTGTTCATGGTATCGCAGTTATAAAGTACAGCAGATTTTGGTAACTGGACAACACTGAAGTTAAATTTAGTGTTTTGTGCTAATAAAAAAGTGAGTGTCACATAATTAAATATAAGAACAAATTGTATGTGAATGCAAGACATCCATTTGTTTACTGCTGTGCTCACAATTATCGATGATGAAAAAAAATATATACGCAGTGATGAAAGCAAGAGATTATGTCCATCAATTTACTCATGTGCAAAACAGCCAACATTGAAACTAGTAGTGTTTTCAGTGATAAACTAGAGTAAACTGGTAGATACAACAATTGTGTAATTGTGCGATTATTTTTTATTTAAAAAAAAAAAAAGGGGGGGGGGGGGGCACAAAGGGGCAAGCTTCAAAACTAGCAGCAACCTTCCCTCGTATCCTCTAACATCTAAACCTTTGCTGCTACCTTCACACAGAACCACCAACCATTTAAAAAAAACAAGAAATGATCTAGAATAAGAAAGCAGTGTCCCAGTGTAAGTTGTTTCAGGTTAAAATATTTAAAGCGTCTACATATTCTGTAGCCAGTTCAGTAACGGCTGATCTTAGCTGGTAAATAAAAGCAGGTCAATGACAATTCAGATACAGAGACTTTGGTTTGCAAAGATGACCTTTCATATCAATCTTTGAAGACCTCTGCATGTGGACACATTGGACCAGTTATCTCATTCACAGAGAGGGGGGGGTGAGAGAAGCCCTGCTGATAACTGGCCCATCGCTAAGAAAAAAGGTTGAATTTTACCCTCACAGGACAACGTACCCCCTAGGTTTTCACAGAAAAATACCCAAGAAAAAGGTAATTTATTAAAGTCTTAATGCATCAACATCTTCCCTCCATTCTTTCTCAGAAGGTCAGTTTTTTAGCAGTAATGAATTCCTCCAGCTGGACCTTTCCACTGCCCATGAGACCAAAGGCTGGAAACATCGTTCCCGAACAGTCGACCTGCCTCTCGAAAAGGCACCTCATGGTGTCGGCGTCGTAAAAATACACCCGATGTGCGTCATAGTCCAAGCATACGCCCAGGCGCTGGGGCATGGGAAGCACGCGGTTGCCTGGGTCGCCGGATGATAAATTTGCATTGGAAACGGAGGAGGAAGAAGAGGCCTTGGGGATAAAGAGTTTACCCATGCCCAGGGTGATGAGTGTGAAGGGCTGGGAGAGCTCGTAGCATGCATCCTCGCTGCCGCTGTCATGTCCGCTGTCGTGGTCATACCTGGAGAAAGGAAAAAAAGATTCAGGATGATCCTCTCTTTCCCCAACAGATCCTTACACAGCCTAGCATTGCATTTCACCAAGTTGTACTGAAATACTTGAGCTTGTGACACAAAAGTTCTTGTAATTATTTTAAGGCGACACCCATTGCAGATGAATATTTTTACACCTAATTTAGAGGCCAGCTTGATGTCTTTTACAGTTCTCCTTCCTGACAACAAATTGTCAAAAAAAAAATATATATAAAATTGGAGCCAAACAGTTTTCTTCACACATGATTTTCTGATATATATATTTAAAAAAATACAATAAAATTCTTCTCCAATTACTTACTGAATGCTTATCACCTTATGCAATTACCACAGATTTTAATTGTCAAAATAAGGTTTCTCTTTGGTTTAACGCGAGTGGATCCAATGTGAAAGGTCGGCTTTGTCTGTGAGTAAGCTCTTTATGAGTTCACACTAGTTCTCTTGCATAAATAGGATTATGTTAGCAGATTTAGTCGTTTAGTAGAACTCCTTGTGTTTGTTACCTAGATCTTGTCTGTTTAGCACAAACCTTGGACTGCTGGTGTCTCTTGGGTTGTGGAACCATTCAGCCAGCTTGGTATCAGAAGCCACGCCAACTTTAATCATGTAGGAGTAAGGCTCCACCTTAAAGGCCCAGTAGTGTCTGGAGAAGACAAAGCTTTATTCACTTTCTCTCCCCCACAATTTTGTGAACAGACACAATAGCAGTTACATGACTCCCCTAATCCTTAATGAATATGCTGATGTTGCAAATGAAGCATTTTGTTTTATGCCATTATTTTTTTCCGTACCTCCCCTGGGAGATGCCCGTGTCCCCAATGATGTAGTCCAGACCGATGTAGCTGCCGGATTGCACACGTTCTGCTGAAAGGAGGAAAGCCATTCCCGCCACGCTCTCCACAGCATCCCGACGATTGTTCAAAATTAGGCGCTCGGTACTGAATCCACACTTGTCACTGAACAGGAAGTTAAAAACTGCACATGGAAAGAAAGAGGAGATGGGGATGGTTATGGGAAGAAAAAGAAAAAAAGAAATCAGGAATAAAAGTCCTATAAGTCAAAATATTAATAGTTAATTTTAGAAGAAACCTTGAGGATTTAAATAGTTGGACTTTTTAAAAGGCAAGTGGTAGACACCAACACAAGAGGGCGCTATGACACCATTTTAAAATGTATAAAAGGTTTATGCACCAACAGAATCGCCACCTCTTATCTCTTGCTCCATTTACATACATCATCTCCTTACAATTAAATGAAGTCTATAAATGGCTTTTGGGCCGAAGGCCATGATTACAGTAATCCAGGACACATGGGCCGACATGTTCACTCAGCCATCCCACCGCAACCTCAAGTCGTCTTTAGGCAAAACCAAACCATTTGCATTTATCAGGGAAGTCCTCATACCAACTAGGGCATGAACACAATAGATGAATCTAGCTGAGGGGTAAACAGCAGCTCTGCCACAGTACTGAGGTTAGCTGAAATAGCAGGACTGCTGCAAGCCAACAACTAAGCAGTAAATGCTTGAAGGAAAATATAAAACTTATTTATCCCCAATAAAATATGGAATAAATCTGGGTCAGCAGCAGTCTAGTAAAGATGCTTTTCCTCAATATATTAAGAGATGGGGAAAGAAAAGATCCAGTAAGATATGTTGTACCAAAAAAAAAAAAAAAAAAAAAAAAAAAAAAACTCCTAAAAAAAAACACACAAAAAAAATAAAAATAATCCTGATACAATACACACACAATCAAAGCTACAGTATGTTATGCACTTAAATGATGATATGATTAGAAAAAGTTTAATATTTTAATTACTGCAAAATATGTTGGGAGATGATTTTGTGTCTGAAAAGATCCATAATAAATCTATGCATTTTCATACAAATCTGAATCCAACATACCCAGACCAGAACAGAGACAATAGTGAAGGTAACTTACTGGACGGATTCCAATCTTTTCAGTTTATATTGAAGTCCAGACAAGAGAATTTAAGTACATTTTGGATAAACCTCCTTCCAAGTGCAAACGATGCCAAGAAAGATGTGCCAGCAGTTTGAATTTCCAACCTGTCAGACTGTTCCCTCCCACACAAACATGACCTACACTGCTTTTAGCTACATCAAAAATGATTAGAAAATCACCATGGTAACCAACTTCATTAAAAGACAAAAAACAGCCCTTCTGCTTCATTACCTCCTGTTGTAGGCACTCCAACACAATTAAGTATTTAGAAACAAAACTAATTTGTCATCTGATGATCTTTTTAGGAGAAAATAAATGATCACAATGTCACCAGTTGCTCCCAGAAACTGCAGCGAGAAGGAGCTTAGCTGCTTCTGCCAAAATGAGGCCAACAAAGGGGGATTGTGGCTCCAGTAGCCTGTTTGCCCTTTAATGCATTTGACACCATCAACAATCTATTAGTAAAGATTTTTCTACTTGGTTTACATTTTTGCATCTCTGTAATAGTTTAGTTTTAGAAGTACAGGTGCTTCTCAAATTAAAACATGAATAAAACATTAATTCAAGTGGATTTTGAAGACTTCTTGTCTCGTTTGTCATGTTTTTTTTTGTCAACGTTTTGAATTTGTTTTCAATATTGCCAAGCACACTGTACAAGCAGGATGAGAGGTGCAGTTTGAAAAACAAATGAATTCATTTCTCTAATTCCAAGAGTGAAATTGACAAATCGGTCACAGATTCATAAAAATTCTTTCCAACAAAAATTAAGTTATTAAACCAAGAAAATGTTTTACCACCAATGTTACGGCCTACACAATGGCATGACAGTTGTCCAGCACTTTTTTGGCGCAAGAAGCTGCTATTCAGAGTGATGTAACCAAATATTAGTGGAGAACTGAGTAGAAGGAAAAGTGTGGTAGTAAAAGATGCCCAAGCAAAAAGAATAACTCCCTCGCTTGTTCAACACCTCAGCAGGGCCAGAAGTTGAGCACCTACAGGCTGAGTTGATGAAGGGATTTATGCAAAAGCAGGCGCAGCCAGATACTGATTGCATAAACTATACAGTACATGGACATACTTTCCAGTAGCTCTGCAAGTGCAGATCTTTTTAATGATGAAAGTTGAAATCCAACTTTATCAAGAGAATGCATACAGTTCCTCAACTACACAAGAAAAAAAAAAAAAAGATTCTCTAATAGAGATGAAACCGTTTAAAAAAAAAAAAAAAAAAAAACTTCCATGCAAAAAAAAAAAAAAAAAAAAGTGGAAAAGGGTAAAAATAACTTACCAGGTGCAGGTGGAGTGTGGAAGGAGACCTCTGGGCTGTACGGGCTGAACATGGAGTTCCTGCAGCTTCGAACTCTAAAGGCGTACCGACTGTCAGGTTCCAGGTCGTGCACCACAGCACTGGACCCATACACCCTGTCTGCAGCCCTCCAGACGCCATTGTCCTCTCCATTCCCAGGAGATGGAGACTGGCTTTGTCCCCCAAGTCTGAAAGACAAGATGATGGAATTAAGATTTCTTCTCATTATAATGCGTTGAGTGACTGTTATAATTCAACGTACTTGCGATACTCTAGAACATGGTGATCTGTTGGTAGATGGTCCTCAGAGAGCCTCCAGCAGATGGAGGCCTCGTTGTAAACTCTGCTGTGGGACCAGTCAATCAGAGGGGGGTCTGGGACTGGTAGAGAGGGGAGCAGAAAGAATGAATTAAATCTACACATGAAATGGTAAATGTCCAAAAAAATAAATAATAAAAAAGACCATGATGTTTACATATATTCTTGAAATTTGTCTCAGACAAAGCAGAGTTGAAATAGCTTTCCTATAATGTGAAGTGTTGCCCTTCATTATCAACTTTGACAAGAATGAAACTGTCCTAATTTAAGAAACGTATTGGGTTGGATCATCACTTCCCACTCAGCAGAAAGGATAAGAGGACTTTGCTTAATGGAGCTTAAAAGGTTTTTACAGAATCGCTGCCTGGAAGTAGAAACACACTGTGCACCGACGGTCTTCCTCTCCTTCTCACTCCCAGTTGACCTTTCCTCCACACATTTAAAATATTTCTCCATTTACAGGAAGTAGAGCTTGCCTAAGAAACAGCAACCATCTCACAGAAGCTTTAAAAACATTTACACCTCTTTAATTTCTTAATGGTTTCTCTACAGTGCTGTGAGAAAGTATTCCTCCATAAAATCTGTCTTTTGCTTTTCATTTGTCAAACTGCGACGTTGGAGATCAAACAAACTTTAGGGAAAACTCTCAGCACATTACACTTCACATCACTAACCTGAAAGGTCACCAACTTTTTAAAAGTTGACAGAGCGACGTTCTCACTCGTTCAATATTTCAGTTTTCATTTCATCTTTTCAAATCCTTGCTGGCTGCTTTTTAAAAAGCTCTACCAATGCAGATTTACTCAACTAACCTGTCTGGAAAACATTTCTTTACAGCCTGCTCTCCTTTTTGAAAAAGGCACTGTGCATTTTCAAATGGAGTTAAATAATTAACTTCTGAAAATCACAATACAATAAGAGCACCATTGCCAATCCACCATTTACATCTTTTTGTGCTTTGATTTCACATTTTGTCTGCAAAATCAGTTAAAGCTGCATAAGATGGGGATCTCATTTTGGATTTATTTACTCAACTTGATATAATTCTGAAAACCAAACACCAAGCTAGAGGGATTGTCTTTTTTGCAGATGAGTAATCAGGCAACAAGGTTGTGACAAATGTAAGATCGAGTACAGATTTGACAAAATTAGGCTTGTTTTGAGGATGTTAGTGAAACTATCTTGACCAAACATTTTGTGAGAATTGGAAAAAGAGCACAAATGAGAATCAAGTTCAAGTCTTTCAGGGGCTCTTAAGAGTAGATTAATCATCCTCAATCATAAAACACAGAACCAGAAGACATGGAAACACAATCGCCATGAAGAAAAAAAATTCTGTAAAAATCACTGATCATCGTTATTGCATAACCCCAACAAACAGGTGCAGACATGAAAACTCCTAGCATGGCGCACTCTTCCACATATGCAGCAGTTCTGTATTTACTGATGCATCATCCACCAAGACCTGAACTCATTTACTGCAGCACAAAAAAGCTTCTGCAGCATCTTTTCCCTCTGAACACAAGAGAGTGAGTCACTGCAGCAAAGGCCTGCAGGCTGTATAGATTAGAGTAACGTCGATACAGCTGCCACCCAACTGCTCCATTAAATCTGTTAAACTCTTCCCTTAAAGACTGTTAGGACCGATTCAGGCAACACTTTCACATAAAAAAAAACAAAAAAAGATCAAGTCAGCTATCTGGTGTTAAAAAAAAGCACTGCCGAGTTAGATTTAGTCCATCTCTAATAATTAAAGACTAAAGGTATTTCTGATTGTAATCAAACTAAGCAGAGACAGAAGGAGGAGGAGAGCGATTAGAAATCTTGGCTTGATGCACATCAATGTTGACAGAGAGCTCCTACATGCATTCAAGACTTCAGACACAGCTGCCACTGAGCTAGATATAAAATATAGGTTTTGGACAAACGCATTTAAACGAGGAGTTAAAAGGCCATTTAAGCTTATTTTTACATCAAAAAAAGAAAAAGGAAAGAAAATCTCCCACACACTTGACAAAATAATTAACTTCAATCTTTTCTGGAATTTTCTAGAGGGTTTTGGAAATTTATTGTTGATGTACAACATTCATAAGAGTCGGGTAATTTTAACCTCAGCCGTCTCCCAAATCAGTATAATATTTCAAATGCGCTCATCTGAACAGATAATTGTATACGCCTTTCCGTTTATATAATTATTGCATCTTGAATATGTCAATGGGCTCCATTCTATATGTGCATGTATTTATTAATGTTCTTTCATAGACGGCACAGAGCATGGTAGATCATATTGCCATCATTGTATCCGTTGCTCAACTTGCTTACCCTAGACGACCTCTGACCTCTTTGCCCTTTCACAGAGCTGAGCATGTGACATGTAGGCGATTATAAACCACTTGTTATGGCCATCAACAGCACTATTAAACCAAAAGGCTGAGCACAGGGAATGTGTCCACATGCTTAATGAACACACACACAAAAAAGACTACATTTTATTTTATTTACTTTTTTTGGAGTTGTCCAAGAATGAGCTGCATGTTCATTGACAAAAATCTATATATTTTTTGAAATTCCAAGCATATTTTTAATTTAAATTTGAGGACAGAAACATTACACAAGCAGACAAATACTGAAGATTTAAGCAAAGAAATGCAACCAAGTGGCTATACCTCCACCGAAGCACATCTCTTTCAGCAAAGTTTCCTCTTTGGACGTGTCCAGCACAAACTCATCAAAGCAAGGGTCAGCTGAAGGGTGGAAGGTCTTTAGTGACTCGGTGGCTTTTTGAATCCTGAAGAACAAGCAAGAAAGAAATCAAGAAAAATCCCACAAACGTTAAAATGAATCAACACAGATATTTACTGAAGAGACCGTCTTGCATGAGGTCTGATCTTTCACAGTTTTTAGCCTGGGGTCGTCTAAGCAATCAAATATAGACCAACTATAAACTAAATGAAAGCTTTATCAAGAAAACTAAACTCGCCACTGTAATTCCCCAGAGTGAAAACTTTCCCAGATTAACCAAAGCTGCTAAAGCAGATTAATTAAGCAGATTAGTGCAGAAGATACGGCAACACTCAGCGCCGATGGGCCACTGCAGCAAAAAGCTTTCCTTA
Source organism: Poecilia latipinna (assembly GCF_001443285.1). NCBI lineage: Eukaryota > Metazoa > Chordata > Actinopteri > Cyprinodontiformes > Poeciliidae > Poecilia > Poecilia latipinna. The sequence goes on along the minus strand of NW_015112696.1, from coordinate 199,251 downwards.
AGTGCCCTTCTGTGCACATGACTGTGTTCCCAACACATCGCAGTCACATACGTAACCACTTTAATAGGCTGAACACTAAAATAAACCCACCCAACCCAACTAAGAACAGCAGCAAGGGAACAAGTAAAGACATCCAACAAAAATAAATAAAATAGTCAGACTTTCCTCCATTTTACATCATCACAATGGTCCCATCACTCCATCAGCAATTTTTTATCTACATCTGGCACTGGTATAAAAGTTTATCCTTCTGGCCACAATTATGATTGGCCAGCAGAGTCTGAATGCATGGTGCTTTAAGTGCTGCCTTTGGGATTGCAAATGTTGGCAGCATTGTAGCTATGATCATAATTGTGATTTGATACATTGCAACATTCCAGTTAATAACATTTTTATTGCATTGGATCTGCACAAGTTTTGCCCCTGGACTTAGAGGCCATAACAGATTTCCAAATGTTCATCCACATGACTAAATCTTGACCAAAAAAAACAAACAAAGATGCGTTCAGTTGTAATGCGTTTCCATATGTGAGAAAGTAAATGGAGTGTATGAATAAGTGAATTTGTGTTTTATTGTTAAGAGCATAAATGGAGTTGTGCGTCTGTGTGAGCAGATGTCATTAATGTGAGCGGGTATGCGAGTTTCTGAGGATGATGAGGTCGAGAGGAAATGAGGGGATGTATGATCTTATGTAGTTAAGTGTCTTTATACTGCGTTAAGAATTTATGCAAGCCCATTTTATAGAAACGATGAATTAGCCATTTACTCCCATTGCCACATATTGGTTGCAGAGTTTGATCTGTTGCCATATTTGTCTGCAATGTCAAGGTTAAGTAACACACCTGTCTTGTAGATTTCTGCACTATTGTCAAAACTGTAGCAGGGTTTTTACTTTCGGTTAGATACATACTTCTCCATTTGCTTAGCTGGTTATATTGCACAAAATATTTAATGGGTAGATTAACGCAAGCTACATTGAATCAACCTGTCTGCACGAGTCAAATACTATGCATGCAAATTCTGCATGCCAATTTAAAATGTTTAATAGATCATATTCCATCCCACAATTTATATGCATGTTTAAGGGGCCGAGAGGTTAAAGCTCACAAAAATGAATGTCGGACTATTTTAAAAACATTAAAAAAAGTTAAGTCAATTAATCTCATCGCATCACATGAAAAAAAAAAATTAAAAGTTACTGTGTTTTAGTAGATGCAGTTGACATGTTTCCTGGTTTTAGGCATTGCACTGTAATATTAAGCTCCGTTTAAACACAGCTGTAATATTACTTTAACTTTGCAGAAGATCCTTCGTGCAACTGCCAACCCGAGTATTGATCATTTTTCTGAATCGATCCAGTTAGCAATAATATTCTGCTGTGTACCTGACATGTAGCTGCTTTGCAGTCTGGACAAAGCAGGACTGATCGGTCTCTTTCAGCACCTCCTGGGCGTAGCCAACCAGGCCGCTGTTCTCCAACATACCCTGGTACTCCTCCACCTGCAAAAGTTTTAAAGAAGCAACACATTAAAAAAAAAAAAAATAATAATAAAATACATACTCTAAAAACACAAATAAAAGCATACAGTTTCTAAACGTATTAAAACGCCTCAGTTAGTTTCATATAATTAAATTATCCAGGTTTAATTTAATTGGCCAAACGTATATCAAGATGTTTTCTACCTGGCCTTTCAGTTGGTCTATGCGTCTGTTACGGGACTGTTCAATGGATCTCAGCATCTCCGATTTTCTTTCTTGAAGAGTCTCAAACAGACGTTCAAAATGTTCGTTGGCTTCACGCTCTGCAAGCTGTCCATTTTCCTTCAGGAAAAAAAATAAATAAATAAAAACAAATTTAAACCCCCCCAAAATAAAAAAAATGCATATAAAAAAAATGCAAAAGATAAATGAAAGGTTGATGAATGCAACTGCTTTTTATATCCAAATATTCTGAAGACTACGGTGTTGAAGTCTCCAACAGAGAACAGCTTTGATTCATTTTGAAACTCAAGAGCATCCCAAAATTCTCTCATTGTGCTCAGATATATTAATAGGATGTGTACTAAAGTCCAACTTCAAAGAGAAAAGGGTAGAGCATTTTAAATAAAAAGTAGTCTAAAGAAACTGAGTTCAAACTGAGCTTTGGATTCCTCTCAGTTTCATCTTCATACAAAGAGTATCCGACCAACTGATAGGTTGCATCGATATTCATGAATTTCCCCATATCTCTTTTATGTTATAGTATTCTTTAATTGCATAAAAAAACATGTTAGAAAATATTTTCAGAATGTCAAGTACAATAAAAAAAAACCCTGAGCAGAGCAGAGAATGAAGGAGTTGCAGCAGCATGAGTCAGCGTCCTCTCTCCCTTACCTCCGTCTGACTGATGAGCCGGTCAAGCTCAGTAATCTGAGTCCTGACCTGGTCCTCTTTACTGATGAGATAATGGATACTCTTCGCTAGTTTCTCCTAGGGATACAAAAGATCAGCAGCATTTAAAGAATATTTCATTTCAAACAACTTGTACAACATCATGCATTCAAGTATATTTTTACTAATGCTTTAAACATGGAACCACTTTAAGATCTCATTTGTGTAATTCTGTTTGTGCCAACACTCATCCTGTGTAGCCTTGGGTCAGATCAATATTTACCTCCCATCCCACAATTCACAGCAGCAACTGTAAGTAGTTCCGAGTGTACATTAGTGTTAGAAGCAGCAGAAACTCAAAACAACTCACTGACAGAGGTTTCCAGAGCCGCTCAGATCATTTGATACACAATCTATTCTGAAGTTACAATGTGTGCAGAATGATGAGGAACAAATGGTCTCATTAAATATGTAAGAACGCATTGTTTGCAGCCACACAGACGAGCACACAGGGTTGCAGTGAACGTGCTCTGAATAGCACCAGAGATTTAATCAACCATTTCATATTTTTAAACCAAGATTATTCCGTTTAAGGTTTAATTTTCAGAATTTTTTTCGTAGCCGCAGCAAACAAAGTCTCAAATCTAAATTATAGGTTCTTAGGGGGGTCCATACATTTTGAAAAATATAAAAGGGACAAGAATGAACTATGCTGGGGACATAAATCTGATGTTTCTCCACTTGGGTTTCAATTTCCACAGAGGAATCGTCAACAGTCTGGTGCACACAGAAGAAGCATTAATATTACAACAGGAGAAAAAGATCCAGCGACTCGCCGATTCATGGTACGGGATGATAAAATACAAAATGCAAATGAGATTTTCTATACGACACTTAATCGAACTCGAGTTAAATACAACTGTGGAAGTTTTGTAATGCGTGACCATATGCACTGAACGCATTCCCCTGTAACAAATGAGGTCCAACATGTAGGATTTTTTTTGTAAAAATATCAATAGTCCAAAGTGTTTTTCAGCCCATGACAACATCACCACTGACTCACTCAGACTATAATCTTTGTTATCTGGAGAAAGTTTTTTGTAGCACTCCCAAATACAAAGCAGAAAAACAATTTAAGTTTATTCCAACTCATCTTTTTTTTTCTCCCTCTTCAGGAAAGCAAACCGTCTTTGTACCTTGAGGATCTTGTAAGCGCTGCTCATCGAAGTGACTTTGTGGTTGGCATGAGACCCTCCCAGTTTGCACAAATGACACACCGGCCGTCTGCAGACTTCACAGTACATGTTCACCTTCTCCATCTCATGCTCTGGACACATGAGCACCTGAGAAATTCAACATATCACACCATTATTGTCTGAGGAAGTCGTCTGGGGCACAAGTGCTGCACACAGCTGCATACTATAGAGTTACAGCATCCATTTAAACAAGGAGTTAAAATTAGACCTGAAGAATGTATGAAACAGTCGGCTGGAGAGCAGATAACTGCATGCAAGGTTGAAGCAACACAGATCAAAAATGAGCTGAAGGGAAACGGGAAGAGGATCTGAACTTTAAGTAGTAGGAAGTTCTGAATAATAATAAGTCCTAAAATACACAGAGATGAAACTGCATTTTTAAATGCCAAGGTCCCCCATAGAGGTCAAGCATTTTTAAGTTGAGCAGTTCGATTAAATTTAGCTTCTCTAAAAGTCTATGAATCTTTTTAGGTTTCATCCTCACACGGTAACCTTTGCATTTTATCTGAAGCAGTAAAATTTACTAATTGCTGTAAATGTTAGCCTCGCTGCTTAATGGCGAGGCTAACGGTTAGCAATAAGCGCTAGTATTCAATGCATTTATCCGTTTCAGACAAAGTTTCCATTTGAGAAGATCATATTTTACAGACTCAAATTTAAAAGATACTGACTACATAGATCACGAGGGGTATTTTTTATGTTTGTTCTCTAAACCTAAAAAACATAAAATAAAATTTTAAAAAAGATACTCAATAGTAGCTTAATTTTTGCAAGTTAAAATCAGCTTTTTTTTTTTTACATTAGTAACACTTAAAGAGTGTTGGAGAAAAAAAAGCTTTAAAACCACAAGTTTTGTCCAAAACTGATCCAAGACCTGGCAGTCAAAAACTAAAAAACTGTTCAGAAAAAAAAAATTATGTGCAGCCTTCACATAATCACATCTCGCATGTAGCGTTGTCGTTTACCTTTGGCCTAAAATTCGTGGTGGGACCAACGTACTCATGCTGGGCTTTGGGCGTGCCCCAGGGATGGTGTAATTTGAAGCACTCGTTGCAGTAGCTAGCTTTGCAGTCCATGCAGCTCTTGGTTGCCTCCTGCTGGTTTGGAGGTTTACAGACGTTACACATGATTGCAACGGCCGCGCGAGCAGCCTGCCTGTAACGCTCGACGATGCTCTCCAGGGTGAAGTTACGGAACAACATGCTGATGCCGCGCTCTCCCAGGTCGATGTCATGCTGGCAGCCGGGGCACGGGATGGCGGTGACCCGGGGAGTCACAGACCCTCGGCGCCAGCCCGGGGATGAGATCGAACCTGAAGGAAAGCAAAGAGCCATGCATTAGGTAAAGGTCATGTGCCATTTGGATTCACACCCTCAGGCCATAATGGTTCCAGTCTTGTTAGAGGCTCTATTTGGACATGCGAGCATCAATGTAATGAATTACAAGAAGGGAATAGTTTCCATGAGAGTCAAATGGGGGTCTTTGTTGAATCCGAGACCTCATCTGTGCTAGATTCTGGGTCATTACATCATTGGGGGTGACATGCCGGCTATGATCTTAAGGCCAAAATGCCATTGTGCGCAGCCTTCACAAATAGGGCCTCTGCATGTTTCCTTTTGTGCTTTATTTCCACAATGACAACTGCTCAGAAACATGGAGCAAAACACCAGCACAGGCAATGCAGGGAGCAGAGGTCACCCAGAGGAAAAAAGTACAGAAGGGGAACCAACTGGGAAGAATGGAGCATTAGTGAGGATTCATCAGATGAAGACTGCAATCGATGAAGATTGGAACCTACCAGCTAATTAAAAATATATCCATGTCATCCAACACCTACAATGAAAGTGATGCTAATTTTAAGTGCAATCAGTGATTTGAATGAGTTTTCCCATTGCAAAAATAAAAATTATCTTAACAGAACATAACCATGAGGCAAAGTAGTAAAATGCTATAGATATAAATGTCAAGCAAATGCACAAATGTCCAGTTCAACACTAAAAATCTCTTGAAGCAGCAGAGCTTTCAAGAGATTTGCACAATACCCATCTTGTTACCGATGCTGCAGCAGCATCACAACAAGGCAGCAGCACAAACTGTTCACAAGATCACATCACAGAGACAAGCAGTATGACCACACTGAAAGCCAGCAAACTTAAGTCAGTAAACACACAGAAATCAAAATATTGCTTCACGTTTTTGGGGGACAGGGGAAGAGAGGAGTGCTGGATTTATCTCAGTTTGCAAGCCAGTATTTCCACTTCGTTTCCTGGGACCTGGAAATTAAATCAAACACTCCTCAGGTAAGCCAAACACACAAGGAGGCCACTTCAAACAGCACTTCTGCGGGAATAAGGTGGAGCTGAAGGAAAGTAAAAAGCTGTGACACAGCAGCAGCAAACTGATTTGTGTAGCCATGTGCATGCTAGGTGAGATGGTGACTGTGTGGGGATGGTTGACTAGAAGGTGGTAAACTCTGAATATGGGCAAAATATGAACCAAAACCTTCCTACAGATAAATGCACATTATGGCAACATAAGTCATTGGATGATGAAAGCCTCATTTAGAGCAACTAATAAACCCCACAGTCATTTCTATGATCAATAAATGGATGTCTTCGGACCGCATGACGACTCAGGACAGAGTGTGTGAATAGACTGCAGACAGAATACACCTATAGCAAAACTATCCATGTATGAATTATTTTCTAGAGCTGAAGAAAGAGCTTTAAATAAGTCATTGAAGGTCTGAAAAGGGACAATTTCCTCCAAGAGATTTTTCCCCACAATCAAGAAAACAAAAGTTCCTTGAATTGTTTCTTATTCAATAATAATCACTTATCTGAAAGAAAAAGTTTACATTTCTGTTATACTTTCCCAATCCCTGGAGGTCTTTAGCCTTTGTCTTTGCAGAAAATTGGTGGCATTTCATGTTACAACGTTGAAGATTACCAAAGACTTTAAAGTGACATTTTCACAAATGCTTGTAGAGGCAGTCTGCTTGCCTCGGTCCTGATTTTATGTACATGTATGAATGGATGTGATTGGAAATGCTCATGCCATTGATATGGATGGGTGAGTCAATACTTGGCATTATATGGCATCCGACTCTGACCAAGTAATTTTGTGAGAAGTTGGTTTTTATTTTCAAATCCAAAATCATCTTTGTTACCCATTTTCAATTTTCTTTAAAACTTATTTATGCTCCAAGGCATCTTGTTTTTGGATTAAGAGGTGAATATATTTTTTGAATAGTTTGTTACTCCTGATCCTAACGAAAGCTGAGCATCAACAAAGTAGATATTGAGTCTGTTTTCTAAGTCTTCGGTGTGATTCATCTAAAACCTCAAACGTATAAAATAATTAGCAGTAGACGAGACATTTTTATCGTCTAGTTTTTTTTACTAGCTATGGTATGATTGTCAGGTTTGGGATTAAAGAGAAAGAGCTGGAGGGCAAACATGTCTGTCCATAAAATACTTGAGACTCACAGAAAGCTTAAACATGCTTAAGGCTTTCAACTTTATATGCCGTTATCTTTTTACATTGAGAACGACATTAATCCTTCTTAATAAAACTGTTCTACTCGCCAGCAGGATTTATGAAGTCGAGCCAATGAACACACATTCCAGTTTTAGACCAACTCCCAGGAAACTTCCTCACCAATTTTGGTCCTTTGTGTTCTTTTTGGCAGAGGGCCCCTGTCTGCTTTAAAACATTTTCAAAACCTTTATCAGCATGAAACAACCCTCTTATCAAGCTGGCCTCTTTACGGATAAATATTCCTTTAAATTTCCATCTGACAGAGTGGGGTTTGTATGGTTGTGTTGAGAGGTAAAGTTGGAAATGTAGAGGCAGAGGTTCAACCAAACTAGGGTCTTAGAGGGGTTCTATGGCAACACTGTACTCACTACTATAGCTACTGAAAACACGGATCCCGCGTCTACCTCGACTTCCAAACGACCTTCGCCCTGCGGCTGCAAGCAATGGACAGAGAGGTGAGATGAGACCAACAAGAAAAATTAAATGATACATGATGTGAAAGTGACGAGTGAATCCAGCTGGTAGAAGCATTACAGTGGATAAGCAAACTTAAACTAAGGAAAAGGCAAGAAAACAAAACGTGACAACAGGTTGTGAATAAAAAGTATATTTAACCAACGCTCAATTCTGATTGGTTATCTTTAAGCTTAAGGGCTTAACATGAAAATGATGGCACCACAAACATGTTTCATGTTAAGAATCAGGTCAGAAGAGTCCGACAGTGATTTAAAAACTTGTACGACTAGTTTTACCTACAACCCGTTTTTCAAAATACTGCCGATTTGATATTTTGTCATAACTAATCGACCTCAAATCAATGTGAACCAATATTATCTGAGAGGCTAATATTTAGACAATACAATATTCTACTTAAGCACTACAAGGCTTACTGCATTCCCCCCCTACAGTCTAGTTCTAGTGGCAACCAGGGGCAGAGATTCCTTGGAACCAATTTAATTTCTGTCACAAAATCCTTTGTTTAGCTCCGTTATGAAGCTGCTTTTAAATGCCAGTCTCTGCAGCCAAATGACCAGTTAACATGCAGAGCATCGTGTTGATTTACAAAAGTTGGTTTCTTAAGTCATTAAATAAACATTCAGGAATAGAAACCGAAATAGAATGTGAAAGTATCTGTCTGCAGGGACGGCGACAAATAACCTTGTGTCTTGCTGTTCCTACATTACAATTCTCTACAGAGTAAATCAGAGTGCCAAAACATCTTGGAAGAAACATTTTCAGTAGCGTGAAGGGGCTCAGTTCCTGTGGAAAAAAACAAAACAAACAGAATCTTTGTAGCTTTTTCTTGTCCTTCAACCAGAAAGACCAAGGTAAACCTTCACATCATCTTTGTTTAGCAAACCTTATATTAGGCCTTTAAACTTTGGTCTTTGAAACTGAAAGTCCTTGAAAGCAGAGATTTTAGATATCACCCAACAGACAAAAAGCCCAACCATTAACTTTTTAATCCAATTATATACAGCCATTCTTATTTCACACCTGAAACTTATCAGTTATGGAGATAAATTCATCACATTTCTTACTGGTCAACAATAAACGCTAGTTTCTTTTTTGGATTTGTTCACTCAAGAGTTTTGACCTCTCAATTTTGTGCAATTGAGTTTTTTTTGTATAAAACATCTCCATGACATTTAAACTACTTTATCTTAACTGATGCATTTCATCATCAAAATTAAACAGTCAAAAAGAACAGTTTTTTTTTTACCACCGACTTCTTTCCCAGTACATCTTGTCCGAGCTGGCTACCGACAAATATAGGCTTAAGTCTTTTTCCCTCCGTTCATCTAATCCCTCATTCATTCCTCACAGGCAAGTCGCATCACTATGGCTACACGTTATCTGATCGCCGAGGAGTGGGGGCAGAACAACAACAAGTCTCCCCATTTGTCAGTTTGAGCCAGCAGTGTGCTTAAAGTTGAGCAAAAAAAACACCCCAATCCCACAGAACCTGAGCCTCTTAATCTGCAGATTAGATGCGTTCAAGACGTGAGCAAATTCACCACTAATCACAGAGGGAACTCCACAAGATCCATAAAAAAAAACAGCCTAAGTTAAGAAAAAAGTGACAACAAATATTAAATACAAAGTTAGTTTCTGCACCAGCAAGTTGTGTCATTTGTTTACTAAAAGGAGGATTTGATCATTTCCTGCATCAACAGACGCAGTCCTGTCTGTGAAGAATGAGCTCTTTCGGGCTGCAGGCTCTGAATGAGAGTCTGAAAGCATGCAGAGGTTTTTTCAGCCAAGGCTGAATAACTTACTGAAAGCCATTCACCTCACTGTACTCCAGGGATTTCTGTTCCTCTGGTTCATTATGGCAACGTGGCATCTCGGGTTCATAACTACAGCGTGTCAAATCTGAAATAGCCAGGGGCATTTTTGGAAAGTAAGGCACAACAGATTCATCGATCCGAATTTTTAGTTTGGTTTCTTATCTGTTTTCGGAAAACTTTGACCTCCTGAGGGAAGTTCTATATTATTCCAATTTCTCTGTGAGGTTTAACAGCAACTGAAAATATTTTTTCTAAACTTCCTGCAATAAGTAGATGATTATTTTATTGCGAGCAGAGGTGTGACAGCCGTTACTCTGAAACTGCTTTACTGACACTTTAGAAGTCAACATGGCTACATATTTGAGTTTTAAAACAGTCTGTTAGAAAAATATATCGGTGATGAATCTCGCTACCAAAAATAAAGCCAGGTCTTCATACATCTGCCAATGTTTTCTGATTGAACATTTTCGACAGAGGTTGAAAACTAAAAAAAGTAACCAAAAAAAAAAAAAAAGCCCAAGTGGACAGTAAACATGTTTCAACAGGTCATAGAAGATAAACTCTTTACACTAGTTTCATTGACAATTTATCCTTCTTGCAATTATTTTTTGAATACCTTACTGATGGGTTATCTGAGGAGACTCTTAATTGTAGAGTCAAAGGTGGCTGGTTTAACTTTTAGCATTTGAATATGGACGCTTTCACGGATCAGAAAGAATTCACATTCTTGAGTTTATGCCCGGCACGTCTCTGACCCGAACGCCATGTCAGGTCAGAGGCAATCAAACCAAAAAACAAAACAAAAAAATAAAAATTGTTGAATCTACTTAGAAGCAATTTCTGTGTAAATTTATAGAAACAAGGAACAAGTTATACAATGATAAATTATCCAGAGAATTAGTTCTAAAAGAATAAAAATAAAAACTATACAGTTTAGATTAAGATTTAAATTTCCATCAGACATGCATCTCTTCAAAATAATTTAGGGTTATAGCTTTAAATTTTATTCAAAAAGTCAAGTTAAAAACATATACCCTTCATCAACATGACAATATTTCTTGCAGTTACACCAGCCTAATCCTACTTTTAATTGCTGACCAGCTTTGTGCTTTGTTCCAGTTTTATTTGGATGATTTATGTTAATTTGGATGTGAATTTTCCTCTGCGATTAATAAAGTGCATTCATTCATTCATCTCAAAAGGCCTCGTTCCCATCATCCTAATCCCCAACTCTGGATAATCAAGATATCTGAGCATGCAGCGTCTCAACCTCACTTCAACCAACCCTGAATTTTAAGTTTAAATTAAACGAGTAAACATACATTTCATACAACTGTAGAAGGATTGGAAGGTTGCAGCTACTCTTTTATTCCCAAAAAAAAAAAAAAAAAAAAATGACCAGGAGGCATTCGTTTCCCCGCAGGTGCATTAAAAGCAGCCGACAGAGACAATCGGGAGGCAGCCAGATCTCGTCTCTGCACTTTAACCCAGCAGCCCATCAAATTCCTTTTTCTGTTCCATTGTGCCTTTAAAGAATGAGATTAGAAGTGGTGCTGACTGAAATTAACAGTTTTCTAAAGTTTGTTCCAGTTTATGTGGGACAAGAGCAGGAGGGAGGGCTGTGTCTGCACCACATTTAAACACACAGATACTTGTCCTACTTCCTGCTGCTCAAACTAAGCCTTTTCACTCTGAACCAGTCATTTGCATCAGCTAAAAATTTGCTTATTGTTCACAAAATACTCACACTGCCCATTTCTGCTCATTGGCGTGGAAGATAATGTACATTTCTATAAAGTAAATGTGATTTTGAACTACGTGCGATTTGAAAGCAGAGTTAAAAGCTGAAGTGAAAAGGAAATTGCAAGAGGAACAGAATAACAGGAAGTCAACACTACTGTGGAAAAAATAATTTTGACTTCAGTGGAAGCCGATAGACATGACCCAACACCCATCTCTTCCCAAGGTCTGGTTATTAATTTCCATCAGCTCAAATAGCTGCTAATCAGGTCGAAGCACCGTTTCCCCGACAGCAGCTCCCATTAATAACTAAACGCGGTGGATCCCCAACGCTAATCACCTCAACTGTAAATCCCATTCCTGGAATACAAAGAAAAAAATAAATAAAAAAATTCACTCCAGCCACAGGAGAATTTAATCAATTTGCTTTCCTTACCGCCCAAACTCACCTGATCTGACAAGCCTGTCCAGCCTCTCCATGGAGGGGGAAGGCACCCTGGACCGCGGGCTGCCCGGCACTGAGCTCTCAGAGCCAGCGTCGAACGAGTCCTCATAGTTCAGCATCAGCAGCTCTTTGACGCACTTGTGGCAGACGCTGTGCTGGCAGGGCAGGATGAGCGGGTGGGTGAAGAGCTCCTTGCAGATGGGGCAGATCAGCTCCCGCTCGATGTTCTTGATCGGGACCTGGCAGCGGAGGACTCCGTTACCAACAGCGTTTCCACCATAAGACATGCTTAAAACTTGAGGTTCACTCCCAATGGGAATGTTATCCTGAACACAAGTCACCAACATACAGAATCATGAAAATGTATTTGGTTAGAAAATAAGGAAAGTCAAGCCAGGTTGGGGAAACAAACATGAAAGAATGCGTTTGATGGTTGGTAAACACCAAGATGCACACATTTTGGCTAAAGCGTGGCCGAAAACCAGCACAGATGTGAAACATGGTGGTTGTAACGTTGCATTCTGGGGATTTCTATTCATACGTGGCGAGATTTGAGGGGCGCTGATAAAACCCTAGAGGCTCCAAAAGGCTTCAAACATTGGGCAGAGGTTCACCCTTCAGCATGGCGACACCCATTAGCACATGTCCAGAGTAACAGTTTACATCAGAGAACATTCAGGTCTGGTCTCGGCCAGGAGAGCTGAAATCCTGTCAACATGTCCCATCCTGCAACTTTGAGATGCATTCTTCCTTCTACAAACCAGAATCACATGAATGCTCACAGGTCTCTGCAGAGGTAAAAAGATGCTGATGAGCCGTTTGATTCTAGAAAGGAGAAAGGAGGCACGTAAAAGCTGCAGGACAGTAGAGCTTAAGGACTGGACTTGGGCATCCTTGGTCTATTCAGAGTGCAAAGTCAAATCCAATTGGGTATTTGTGGAAATGCTTGAAAATCTGATCTTGAACCATCTCACACATATTTCAGTATCTTGAGGTCCAACTCTGGCAGAGACATACCATTGTCACAGTGATCTCAATTTCTCACAAAGACCCAATGAAGCCTCCATAAACAGCAATTTACCATGTTCTTCCAACAGTTCTGATAGCATTACAACAGCCATCGCCATGTTCATTTGGAACCAAATAAAAGTTTAAGTTTGAAAATAGTTTGGTTGCATTTTCATCAATAAATTATGCTCTGCTAATAGTTTAATTTTTTTTAACTACCACAAAATGAGTAAACAGTTGGTCATAATAAAATGGTTTCCAAGAGACCGTTGCTAAGACAATTATAATCATTTTTTCGTCTCTACCCCCCAACATTGTTGGATAAAATAAAAATAAAAACATTTACGCAAAGTTTCATGCTTGTATCGCCTTTCGAGCAATTCTATCCATATTTTACACGAATCATCCAGATTACATAACACGGGATTAACCCTGGCTAAATATAGAGAAACACAAATACCCGCTTCAGTATCTCACGTTTTAACATAAAGTGAGGATAAGAAAGTCATTCTAAAAGCTGCACGCCAACTTCTGCGTCCAACAACCAGCCGCTGATTGTTAATTTAGTTCAGACGGTGCGACTAAACCAAGCTGCCACATATCCAGCGTGTTAAAGCAACAATGCCCAGAAGGATAAAGGAAGTTTAATGACAGAGAGACAAACAAAGCTGCCCACAAGCGGAAGAAAAGCCCAATAAAGACGAAACAAAGACTCGAATCAGCAATGAATGGACAACTCTGCCTGCAACTGCAGCAGGCAGAAGAGCCACAGGCTGAATGAGTGAAACAAACATGATCTTCTTACCGAAAATGCACCGCTGCTTCGCCGCATCTCCGCGGTCATGATGAGGCAAAAAATAAATAAATAAATAAAATAAACTTTGTTTTTCTTTTCTACTGTGTTTCTCTTTCTGTGGGCTTAAAAAAAAAACAAACGCTTCGTTCGATCAATTAGTCCAGAACAAACCGCAGCAAACTTTCCTGACGGGGAGCAGGGGAAAATGCCAAGTAGCCAGGGCAGCGTGAATATAAAGAGTGACGGTGCGCTACGCCACGCTACGCCGGTTGTCCGGGGGTGAATCAGCAGCTACTCCGCCGCAGCAGCGAGTGCAGCCCGGGGGGAAGGTATGAGAGGCAGGAGGGAGGGGGGGTGGATCTGGGAAGTGAGACTACTGCTGCTGCTTTTATTGACTTCAGGAAAAACCCGATTAAACCCCCCTCTTTGTTGCTTTGATGAATTTCTACAAGTTTCCACTCAGTGACACTCATTCTTTTTAAAAATCCAGAGAGCTACATCAATTTTGCTGACATTTTTCCAAACAAAAACTCTTCACATCGTTTGCAACCCTCATCTATTAAATTGAAGTGAGAAAAATAAAACGAGCTAATCTAAAACTTAATCAGCATGGATACTGTTTTGTTTTTTGTTTTTTTGTTGTTGTTTTTTTTATGTAAGGAACACCAAAACAGAAGTGGGAAATGACACATTCGTGTTCTACCTTTGTATGAACTCATGTTTTCTGAATCATGCTCTGTAAAGGTCCCTGGCCACCTAGTCCTTCTGGTTGTGTAAAATAATTTAAATACATTAGTATAGCATTGAATTACTTTCCTGTATGAAGTTGCAAAACAGGAGATATGCAAATGACTCCATTCACATAACCTGAGTTAATCCTGCTGTATAAGAAGAACTGAACCGTCTCAGTCATAAAATGAATGAGATAATCTCCAAAAAACTGCATCTTTTCTAAAAAGTTAAAAGTTAACGATTTCAAAAGGTTATTTCTGATAAACAAGAGCATTTAGCTAGAATTTAAAAAAAAAACAAGACAATTTTTTATTTCAATTTCAGTACAGAAAGGAATATCTTTTTAAGAGAAAATTAGCCCAAAGAATAATTTTTTAACAATTTTTTTGTTTTTACTGTTTTACAGTTTTTACACAGTAATGATAAAAGATAATAATAAAAAATTGGCTTTTGGTTATGCAGATTCAGTTAATTTAAATAAAACAGAAAAGCACCAAAAGGATAGAAAAAAATCCAAAAGTTATCATACACTCTGGATAGAGAAAACTATGTTTTGTTGAATATATATTTATTTATAGAGTAAACGTTTCATGCATAGCACAAGAGGAAAAGTAGAAGTGTCACTTAGCAAAATTTAAAAGAAATTGTTCACCAAGCTGGGTTTCCATTGATCAAATCCAAACTATATTAGCATTTAGCAAAATAGACTGATCAAATTTTCCCAATATTTGTTGTGGGTCAGAGAGTTACACTGATTATACTGCCATTGTTTCAGATCATGTGAATAATTTATCACATCTATGTAGATCTCACTTTTACATGAAGCATTGTAAAAGTGACAGAGTTCTGGTTAGACAACCTAAAAAATGTTGAGTCTCTTTTAAGGGCGGAGTAAAATTATTACTTATAAACTCACAAAGGGCAATGAAAGTATCTGTAGCATTAGTGGAATAACTTTCTTTGTCCGTAGCAAGCAGAAATGTGTTAGTAGGTCAGTGGTTCTTTAATACTGCAGACAGTATCTCTTTTCTCTGCATCACAAAAGAGGTTTTGTATTGAGATCTGCCAGCTGGCTGAGTAAAGTCCCCCTGCTCTACCTTTACCTGTGCTCCAGTTTTGCCTCACAGTGGGACATCCTGATTACACCGATTACTCCAAGCTCCTTCAAAACTGTTGAAATAATCAGGCCAATGGTCGCTAGGTTTACTGAATACATATGTCTGACATTAAGAGAATAAAAATCTGTTTCTTAAATGTTGCAACAAAAAAAAACAAAAACAAAAAAACGATGGACAATCTAGAGCAAAACTCACAACCAAAGGGAGAAATGTTTTTTGAGGCAAAGATCAATGTTAGATCTGGATTAGGCAAGTTACAATAACTACAATACAATAACTTGTACTGCAAATGTATAAAGCATATAGAAGTAGAAGCTCAAATAATATATTATTGTCAAGGAAAAATACCTAAAGTTTTTCTATTTCATTTGGGTTCAACATTAGTTATTTTGCTTCAGAAAAGGGAAACGTTTCTCAAACTGCTGCAGCAAGGAGTGGCACTAGCTTTTTGGGAAAGGGTGTGGAGGGTGTGGGGCGCCAAGTCTCCATAGCGACCATTAGATGATATTTGTATCCCATCTGGTTGTTCAGGAAGCGTGCCAGAAAAGGTCTTTTCTGCTCTACCATCACAAATGTAAATGTGTGACAGGAGTGTGTGGTTTGGTCACATTGAGCTGCACCAGAATCCAATTTTTCATATTTTATCCCTTTGTCTCAGTCCTCATGTTTCTGAAGAGTCGGGTAAAGGGAATTATTCTCCGATGCCTTGTTTGAAGTCTTTTGATATATTGTCTAAATTGCAGTTAGTTATTTTGAAAAAGTATGAAAAATAGCAAAGGTTAATTATATTCCACAAAAATTATTTATGGCAGCAAACACTACAATACGTAGTTTAACACGTGTTAGTATTTTGGGTGTGTATGACGCTACTTTTCAAGCAAATGTAGGGAAAATACTGTTGTATTTTTCTCCTTAAAATGCATAGCTACAATAAGAAAAGCCCTCCAAAACACCTAATGTGCTAAATGTTAACAGTAATATGTGCAGTAAAATAAATCCTCATTCATGCACAATACATAAAAAACAGACTATAGACAAAGGTCTCAAACTTTGTGCGTCTAGTCCTGGTGTGCACATTTAATCAAATGCCTGAGTGACCTGCACCCGAGTTGTGTGAATAACTTATGTGCTTCAATTAGCTCTGTTTAAGCAGAAACATGTCTAATAAATTGCATGTAAAGTTGCTAAGATGATAAATATGGGATGTTGTTAGAGAGCTTACGCAAAACGTAATAAATTATTCTGCATCACAGAAACTGTGGTGGTGATTCAGGTCCATACAGCCTGCTCTCTTTTTTTTTTCTGTCACGGCTCTGTGCACGCGTGAATAAACCTAAAAGCTGACTAGAAACACACATTGGCGCTCATTCTGCCAGTCTGAGGTGGGCAAAGACAGCAGCTCCACCAGCAAACACCTTTGTCTGAAAGAGAACTGCTCCCACATATTGGCGGAAGTCAATGATCTGTCAGGCTGCAAACCCACCCAACAGAGATGCAGATCAAAGCCAAAATGCTTCCCTTGGATCAAATTAGTACAGTTTATAAATCTACATAAATTGCTTGCAAATGGTTATAAATTCACAGTATGATAATTCATTCTGCACATTTAAAGAGAACAGAAAGGCAGATGTGTATTGTAGGAAATAATAGGAGCTAAGCCTATATCCACTTTAAGGATATAGAATAGGCTAATTATAGCTCATATCGGAATAGAATAGATGGGTGTGAGTGAGCATGGCTTCCCGCCTCTGACAGCCTGCAGGCCGGCCCCCGGCGCTGACAGGCAGACCGCTGCTGTCAGAAGAGCCATAAATCATCGGGATTGAGTCTCACCTCTCCCCGCTCGATCCGCTCCACGATGCTGGCGAACTCCGTCATGTCCTCGGAGTCTGACATGGCTGCAGACGGGGATGGATCCAGAGCAGGCTCGCCGCTTCAGACCGCTCAGTAAAGCGCAGTAATAATGGGGGGGGGGGGGGGGTGGGGGTGAGGGGGGGGTGGGGGGGGGGAAA
>NW_015112696.1:127815-178783 GCF_001443285.1 Poecilia latipinna | reverse complement strand
GGGGGGTTAGGGGTTGAGGGGTGGTGAGGGGGGAGAAATGGGCTGCAGAGTCTTAGAGGAGGAGGATCGACAGGCTGCACAGGGGAAGGTGAGGTGGCATCATGAGGCAGGAGCGGCTCCCTCTCATCACCATCCTCTCTCCTCCCTCCTTCCTCTCTCTGTGTGCAAGCTCATGTTTTGTCAGGAGAGTCTACAGGACATGCGCCGGCTGCTGCTGCTTGGTGGTAGCTGGCTTCTTTTCTGAGGAGAAAAAAAAAGAGAAAGAAACCCCGCCCTCGTCTCTACTGTACCATCTCCTCCTCCTCCTTCCTCATCCTCTTCATCCCTCGGCGGCGATGTCTCGACCCCACAGAGCTCTTTGTATCCGCCCCCCTTCCAACATCCACCATCACTGACTCTTGTTTTATCCGCCAGTCGCTATAAATAATCCCATTCTTGGAGAGATCAGAATATGAGGAAAGAGGTTCAGAGGAAGAATCGTACATCTGTTGGTGACATCACGTATAAGTGTTTAGACGTGGCTGGAGGTGTCTTTATGCCTAAATGACTCAAATATGAGCACCTCTCTTTGTATTTTTATATTGAGAAAATTATTGTACTGAGCAATTGTCTGATTAATATTGAATCATATCTGATGTCATCAGTCAAAATGTAAGGTTTGTGCAAATTCTGGTATTTTTAAAGCTAAAATTGAATAAAACAACTACTATGAAATAGGTAATACATATGTTAGAACAAGGTAAAGTATTTCTAGTGACAACAAATAGTGCTTTCTGTATCTTCTTGGTCTACACGTGGTACATCGTGTTCAGCAGATAGAAAATTACATTAAAACAACAAAACATTTGTACAAAAACGCTTCACTTTATCATAAGCTGTAGGGTTGTGCCTGTCTCTGCTGCATTTTTGGTTAAAACATGATTATTCTTCTTTCAGTAAAGTCACCAGCAGTGGTTTGCAGTAGCCAGAAATCTTACTCAAGTCAGCGCAGCGAAGCAGTCAGTGTATGCTTCCTGACACAAGTTGGTGAAAAACAGGATCAACATGGGGCTACCTGTAGAAAAGTCTGATGGCACAAATATTGAGTTATTTGCAAGTGAAATGACAAGAAAAATGTTTGGAAGAGTCTATGTGAAGCTTTTAAACCTGAGAACAGTTCCCCAACTATCAAGCATGGTGGTGGTGGCGTCATGCTTAGGGTCTGCTTAGCTGACAGTTGTACTGATGAATCACAAAAAGTGAAGAATAATAAAAAAGTAATTTTCTTTGACTTCACCTTAAATCAAAAACCAAATGTTTGAAAGCTGAAACCGGTTACCAGCTGTTATAAGACGAGCGGTCACATGTCCTGACAATTGGTAAACTGTTGACCCCCGGATTTGGCAGGGGGTGCATCTCGATGCGGCTCGGTCAAGAAGCTTAACGTTGGCCAGCAGCTCTGGCCAACGGCGACAGCAAGAAGCCAGGATTAGGTTTGTGTTTTCCATTTTTCTGGCAATGCCACTTGTTCCGCATCAGCAGATGGCCCCATGGCGTCACGCTGACAAACTCCCCTCCACCCCGGTTGGCATGAGGAGGGGGACGCCAGAGACCGCCCTGACAAAAAGCAGCAGGGGCATGACTACATACATAACTCAAAAGCTGCCATCACTGCTAAATGACATCATAACTGAAAACCTGCAAGGCTGAAGTATGTGATTATCTCTGCAAGCGAACAAGAAAAACTCTAGTTCTTTTCATTTCTCTAGAAGCAGTCTCTTTTCTCTTGGCTTGGTCCACAACTCCTCATTCGGTGTGAAAGGGGCCGAGTCGTTATTCAGCCATTTATCTTCGAGGCCTCTGCTGGGAAACCAAGCTGTGAGCTGCTGGCCGTATGTAATTGTGCATTGTTCAGCAAAAGGAACAAGGATTTATTGAACTCTGAATATCCCCCTATTAAAAATGTAGGAGGAAAATCATTCGTGTTTGGCGTTTGGAGTTTCAGATTTCCTCCATTCCGGCTCCACATGAAATAAAGACGAGTTAGTTTGGACTTTAGGAACCATTTCTAGGAACAAGGACAGTCTACTAGCTCCATGCTAAAGCCATTACTCATGTTTAAATGTGTGCAACACATTATTCACGTTACAAATTTTATGGCAGGTCATGATGTTCCTTAACATGCCGGAGACGACACTTAACTGCCCCATAAAGAGCCACATAAACCAGTGAGCTCTCTGCCCGACTGAATAATTAATACTTTGCATTGATTGGCAGCATATCTTTCAGCACAAAATGACTACGGTAAACGACTACCTAAGATAATGATCATGCACACGCTCGCGTCAGGTAGATTAAAGCTGTAATTGGATAATACTTAAGTCATTCTGCAGCAGATTGTGGTTTCTAGATTGGGTCTCAGTGCCACTTTTGTCTCACATTACTGTGTCAGCAGCAGCACTGGAGTCAGAGTCTGTTCAGTTCGGCTCCCAGGTGGGATGAGCCTCAGCATGTGAGATCCAGCGAAGCCCCTTTGCCCCCCTTCACAGATTTTAATTAGGTCTTACTCACTGACCTAGTAAAGAAGAAAGACCACAACGCTCCACATGGCAGGAAAATGAGAGGCAAATGAAGCAGATCAGGAAAAATGCAAACCAGTTTTCGTCTCAAGGTTTAAAAATAGAAAAATAGTCGGGTCACCGGGCTTCATGCAGCCGTTTTAAAATCTAGAGAAGTCAAAGTTTATCCTGTTTACTCTTTGCAGTATCATCAGATTTAGATGCTGAGCTCTTAATTCATACAGGATGCTTAATAATGCTTTTTTTTTTAATAAGTTTTACTCATGAAATATCCTACTTTCAGCAACAGAACAGGTTGATCCCATCGACTCGTATGTTTTAGTTTTGTTTCCTTTCCCTAAATGTCACCGAGCTCCGTCTCTCTTTACAAAGTGCATTAGCTTTGTGAGTGGAGACAGATCTGTGTGCTGGCTGTAGAAAAATGGATACATTTCTACTTTGTTTTGCTATTTATGCAATTTCAGAATTAACACTGGCTATTCAAAAAAAGGCGACATGATGATTGCCATTTCACATTCTTTAAATATTTTATGCCCATTTCCTAACCTAAAAAAAATTATTTTATGTTTTTTTTTTTCAAAGTTTTGCTTAATTTGCCTCATCATAGGGAAAAAACAAACAAAAAACAACAACATTCAAAGCATGTGACCAACAACATTTCAGTGTGCAGCATTTGTCTTTAGGAAAGCTTCTTTATGCATTCAGGTGTGGGCAATCCTGGTCCTCGAGGGCAGGTGTCCTGCAAATCTTAGACGTCTTCCTGGTTCAACACACTTGAATCCAACAGCTGAATCACCTTCTAAGTGCAGTCAGGTTCTCCAGTCCTGCTAACGACCTCATTATTTGACTCAGGTGTGCTGAAGTAGAGACACATCTAAAAGTTGCAGGAAACCGGCCCTCGAGGCCTGGAGTTGCCCACCCCTGATGAGCTGAGATTAACAGGGTTTTTTTTGTTTTTTTTTTGTTAAAATGTTCCTCCTATGTGGATCCCCAAGTTTCCAAAGCATTTATTTTATCTGTTTGACCTCTGAGCATTTTACAGGGAAAGTCCTTGTTATTTTTGTGTTGGTGGATGTTAGGATAAAGCAAAGCTGACTTTATGAAATAAACTTAGAAAATGAGGATCAGCAAAATCATCAGGGCTGTTTTTTCCCCCCTTCTTTTCCCTTTTCGTTGCATACAGATAGCTTGAATAGGAGCACTATGTACCTGGACTGAGCTGGTATGTGAAGAGCTCCTGAGCTTTTGTTACGGCAAACAAAAAGGTAGATTTGGTTGCACATCTTTGTGCTTTGAATGGTTACACCCTACAAGAGGAATCAAGACAAATACAGAGCTTTGCAAAAGTATTCACACCCACTGAGCTCCTCCTAGCTGGAGATAGGCACCAGCAACCCTCCCATCCCCACTAGGGACAAGAAAATGGATGGATAGTCACTTGTAGTTGTTTAGTTTAAATCAAACACATTTGATCTACATTTTAGTCAGCAAAATATAGTTGGCCTTTTGGCAGGTTGTGGAGGATTCCTAATAATTTCTTTACACATATCTGAAATATTTACCCAGGACTGGAACTAAAAGACAGAGTTTTAACGTTCTTGTGTTGTTTTCTTAGATTAGCTGCTTCTTCATTTTCCTTTTTTTACAGTTTCAAAAACCATAATTATGATGTTTGCTGTTTCACAACTCATCTTTCCAAATGACAAAAAGGGGGGGAAAAAAATTCTGTTCAGTTTCTAAAAAAAAAGTAACATAATCTTAATATACTCATATGAGATTCTATTTGGTTTTTACTGGTTGATGAAAACTGTTACAAAAATTTTGGTTGATAAAATTAACACTGGTCTTGTCAACAGATTCTCCCACCTCCAGAGTTGCCATGGTGATCATGGCTGCTTCTCACACCTAAGGACAATTTAGACAGATCATTTAACCTGACAGTCATGTTTTTGGACTGTGGGAGGAAACCAGAGTACCTGGAGAAAACCCACGCATGTACAGGGAGAACATGCAAACTCCATGCAGAATGACCAGGGCTGGGAATTGAACCCAGAACCTTGTTGCTGCAAGGCAACAGCTCTACCAACTGCACCACTGTGCAGCCCTACAAGTGACTATTGTAACTTAAACTAAACTATTATATCAAATGCTACTACATTAAAATTTGAAGCCAAAAATCAAACATGGGGAAAAGATAACTAAGGTAATAATTTTGATCTCCACACATTTTGGTATTTATGGGAGAGAGACATTAAAGAAGTAATTGTTTAAAAAAAAAAAAAAAGCCAGAAATGTCAAATGGTGTGTTTGCCATAAACCATGCAGAGGAAGGTGCTGCGGTTACACCATCCTCATAGTGAAACACAGCAGTGGTGGCATCATGAACCTGGGATCATTCTGAAATCAATTTATATCTGTCCATCCATTTTGGTCCATCACTAAATATTCCGATAAAACTCTGAGGTTTGCGGTCGCATCACGAGGGTTTTACTTTTCCAAGGCACCCTTTGATAACACAAAATGCACACAAATGTCAAAGTTAGTACACGTTTTATTTACCATAAATACAATTTCCGTGCCAAGCGAGAATCAGCATTAGTCCAAACTCGAAAAGCTGCACTTTAAGAACGCGTCACACACCGACACCTGCAGGTCCAGTTCTTCTGATGTAAAGACTTTCTGGTCACTTCCCCCCAGCAGAAGTCACATCTTTATAGACATTTACATCTATCTACACCAACATTTCTATAAAGCATAGAAAAAATAAACTCCATTATATGTTTTTTTTTCTTTTTTTTTGTTACACGATTTATCGTTACAATATGTATAGCAGTGCTTCGTAAAATGGCATGTGGTGTTTTGGCTGCATCTCTTGGACAATCTTTTCACAGCTTTTGGAAGCACAAAGCAGTGCTGTCTTTATTTCATGCTGCTGGGACTGAGGGCCTCGTCTGCTGTGTAACAGGAGCCAAAATAATCATTCGCCACTCAGTGTCCTGTCAAAATAAATCCTAACATATTTCTGGACGATACCAAACAGAGAGTAGCCTACTTATATCCGACAGTCACGCATGTAAACAACACATATCGTCCCGTAGAATCTAAACAAATATCCAGGTTACACTTCCCTCTTCCTTTGTAGGTTAACTTGATATTCACTGCCATTTTTCGCAGAAGGATCCAAGCAGAAATCTAAATTAGGCAATAAGAGAAGCGAACGAAAGCAAAGCATTCAGAGAGCAGCGACGGAAAACAATCCATTAGGCACAATGAGGAGGCAAGCTGGAGAAAGTGGCTTCACCATGTGACTCCATCTATGTACACAGACAAATAAAAGCCAAACTGGATCATTTTGGTAGGTAACCAAGAAAGCAAACAGATTACTTAGTGCTCCAGTCAGCTTTGTATTCAACTAAAGAGAACAGGCTTGTAGCATATAGGTAAAGAAGACACACTGTTAGAGAGAGAGGGTTAAAATAGAAAAAAACCCACGCATTTCAGCAACATTTTTAAAAATGCCAAAGCGTTTTGTGGTAATGGTTTCTACGCATTATGTATACATAATAAGAAAACGGTAGCATTATTTGAGAAAGAGAAATTGCTTCAGAGCAGTGCAAAATAAACAATAATGCTGCACATTAGTTAGGAATCCTATTGTTTTCACACCAGAGCCGAGGATTCTGTCTGGACTCAAAAGAGCCGAATCCAGCCTCTGACAGCTTACTTTTAATAATAGATGGCTCACGTTATTTATTCATTCAGCTCTCCTCACATCTTCTCCCCTTTTATTTTTTTTTCCCTGATAGCAGAGCCAGCCTCAGTGTGTCTTCCTAAATGCAGTCACAGGCGCGTCTGCACACGGAGAAGAGCTGCAGGTAAACAGGCAGCAGACGGGCAGCTGTGTTTCTGACACGCTTTCAAAGCATCTCGTCACGTGTCAACTCGGGGGGAGCAGGTGTTACCTCACACTGTGGCCTCATTAAAAAAAAAAAAGGTGTCGCTCCAGAGCAGCGATGTGTGAAAGCTGGAAATGTTTTTCCTTGCTGCAAGACAGACGACTGATGTAAAGGCAAAAAGGTGGAAAGCCTCTCTTTGCCAGGCCGTGAACGCCATTTTGGACCTCAGCTCAAACACCTGCATAGACATCTGAATGAACTGAAAGTAAAGCCAGAAGTTCTTCTTACAGACAGTCGGTTCTGATGGCGGTCAACAGCTAGGAAGGGATCGTGTGAAGTCGTTTCTGCTTCCTGACATGTGGAGGTGCAGTCGTGGCCATTGTTCTTTTATTTCATCCTGCATCCTTTCTGGAGTCACGAACAAACAGTTCAAAGAACCGTTTTCCTCTGGTTGTGATGCCATTGTCCAATCTCCCCGTCGATTTCCAGCTGGATGCGACCTCACAGGGGAGGAGGAAGCAGGTGAATGAGTTCAGGTCAGAGGTCATGGGGAGCCTCCCTGACACACTGCTGCGGAGATTTGGTTTTAATTCAGGAGGTGACATTTACAGCGCTGGACAAAAGTATTCATACTCCTTAATTCTGTTTTTTTTTTTTTTTTCCATTTCCAATTTTTGCAATACAACCAAACGTTTAATGGAGTGGAAGGAAAATTACACGGTTTTCAAAATTATTCTTTTACAAATCTGAATTATGACACCTCTAAATAAAATATACTGCTACCAATCACCTTCAAAAGTAACTAAATAAAAAAATAAAAAATAAAAAATCACTGACAGGAGACTGTGGCAGCAACCAAGAGTCCCAGGGTGACTCTGGAGGAGCTGCAGGGACCCACTGCTCAGGTGGAACAATCTGTATGAGCTTTTCCTCCACACGTATGTGATCCTCACAGCAGAAGCCATGTTCGGAGTCTGACACAGAGCAAACATGAGGAAGAAAAGGCTCTGGTCGGATGAGACCAAAACTGAACTGAACTCACAAGGAAAAGGCGACATGTGATGGAAACCCAAACCTAAAGCCCTAACACTTCACTAAGGATGATAAAACTAGTCAGGGTTGATGGAAGCCTCTTACTGGCAGCAAAACCCTTTACACTTGGGGAGAGGAGGAGGAAAGCCGACACACAGCGAGAGGTACAATTAAATGTGTTAGAACAAAGAGCTTTGATCTGTTAAAATGGCCCAGTCAAAGTCCAGAATTGCATCCAATGGAGAATCCAATGTTTGTAGTTGCTCTTCATCAAATATAAGGGAGATTAACTCATTCTTCAAAGAGGAACTTTGAAAACAGAACATAGAGAAATGCTCTGTACTTTAGATTTTTGAAAAAATATTGAAAACATTGTACAATTTTCCTTCCATTGTATAATTACGAGCCACGCAGGGCGTGGTCTGTCAAATAAAATCCCTAAAAAAGGTTTCAAGTGAATCCTATTCCATAATCTTCTTAAAATACACAACTAATCAGCAGCTGAGGTACATTTAGCCCCATTTCAAATGTCACCCGAGCAGTTCCATTTTTATTTTAATCTCCTGATCGTTGAAAATTAGAGCTTGCAGTGGTGAAACCAGAGAACGTTGCGGCGAGAAGCTGAAGGGAGTAAACCTGTAGGGAGGGTATCAGATTTCAAACTGAGGAGCCAGAGGTCATGACCCACTAAGACCTGATGCATCATGGGAGGTTCAAAACATTCAGCAGCTACGTGCGAACGGAAGCGCCAGGCAGGTTAGCAAAGCAGAGAAAAGGAAGTAAAGCAATACATCTTTGAAGAAAAGTGTCATAATTTAAAAAAAAAAAAAAAAGGCCATAAAATAAAGATGGAGGCATCTGACGTTTGTTCAAGTCTCCAGTGAATTACACTTTCTGGCACATTATTATATTGTATTTTCACAAACCGCACCGCATAACTTTATTAACAATTACTTATTTTTTTGTTTTCTTTTTTTTTTTTTTTAAAGGCAGCAAAGAGGTGTGGCATATATTGCTCAACAAATAAGTTGCTTTAGATGGACTTTAAATGAGGTCCTCAAGTGTTTAAATCCTCGCAATTCCAAACAATTCAAACTTCTTGAGCAGCCAAGTATCTGTGAGACCCGGCAGAAGTCCAGCCGCCTTCGGCCGCTGACCGACAGCAGACGGCGTCCGCTCCAGAGTTAGCGCTGTAAATCGTCCTGCTTTCACTGCCGTCCGACGCAGCTGCCGGCGTTGTCCCTCCACGTCTGCTGCAGCTGCTGGAGGTGCTGAAAGGCTCTCTGGGTGATGTTAAGAGCTGGGTGGACCTTCCTTAGGTCAGGCTCTCCAATCAGAGACAGGCCACACAGCCCCAAGTAGGCATGAAGAGGGTCTGGAGAGACGAAACCACGGACAAAAAGGGAGAAACCGGGTCAGAGCTGACAGCGGGAGTCCCTGCAGAAGCACCTGAACGTGACAGAGCTGGTACTTAGAATGGATGTGTACTGACTGATTCAATCTATAAACTCATTGGACCCTTCAGCTGTCCCAAGGATTGTAAGTTTGTCGTAATGAACCTTTAAGGACACGTGAATAATGCACGCTGCTTCTCCCCTAGGAGCGTCTCTCTCCCTCGGGACGAGGATAAAAGCTCCACAGGCCACTAAATGGAGCAGTAATTGAATTACAATGAAACGACAGATGATTGGACAGAGATGTTAGAATCAATCACAGAACTATTAGCTTCACCCATCAGGACTCGGACTCAAAGTTACACCAATGAGAACGTGGTTTCAAAAGGCCTCACTCAATATTACAGCGACTTTCAATCCAAGCTTAACATTGAAATGCTTTTTAGAGACATGCAGTGAGCCAGCCACATCCTGCAGTAAACGACTGACACAGGAGAAGCAAGTAATGTGAAACAATCAAGTGGCTGCAGAGTGCTTGGAGAGGATGAAGGCCGGCTTGCGCCACCCTCCACTTCACACCTACTTGCAAACTTGCAGCCTAAAACTTGAGTTTAACATCCTCAGCAGCCACAGGCATAACAGCAAAGGGGGCAACTTCAACACGGATGTGATGGAGTCCTGGCCTGTAAGTGTCTGGCTTTCATTAATCTGACTTTGTTTTTTTAAAAGCCAGTCGAGTCTATGAATAGCATCAGCTGTCAAATAGGCTTTTAGCCAAACTTTGGTGTTGCTTTAACAAACCAATTACTTAAGACTAAATTGAAGTCATCACTGCCAACAATCATATATAAACACCAAGCTTTAAAAAACTGGATATTAATGAGTTGTGTCAGTAAAAGGATGTTTAGTCTGTTTTGATGCTCCTCTCCTCCGTGGCACCTTTGCAGCCAGCCACACAAGAGCAAAAAGCAAAATATTTATCCACCGTCTCACCTCTGACTATTTGTTATTTTCCTTCAGATATAACGACGTATCAGACAGGTACCATCTTGTTCAAAAATCTACTTTGTTGTTAAAACTCTCCAGCTTCTACACTTGTCTTTTATGCTTTTATATCTTAACACATTGCAAATAATACATTTTCAACTTATCCATCAATCCTGACGAGACCTGGTCACAGTTTCTTGTCAGTAACTTAAAAACAAAAACGTTCAATGAGGAAAATAAGTTTTGGAAAGGCAAAACAAACAAAAGTATGTCTTGATAAATTAATTTAGCTTGAGGAGTAAAAGCTAGACATTCAAATATTACGTGAATTTTCTTTGTTCCACACTCCTTGTCTTCAAGATGCTACAGAAACTTTAGATGCAAGGCAAATCAAGAAACAAAAGAAGAAGTCTGGCTGCTTTCTGTGACGTCTTGGACGACTGAGAGTCTACACCAGTCTCTCCGATTGCAATTTAAGAGCTTTAAATAAAACCTTCTGCTATGTTTTGCTTTCTAGGCTCTTATTCTACATTTTAACACAGAATAAAGAATCTTCTAGCAACAAAACACACGCAAAAAAAACAATCTGGAATCATTTTAATGCAGGTCTGCATGTATTGTCCCACATCCAAGCAATCAACCCAGTTCCCACTGTAAAGGAAAGATTTGTTCGCTATTGTTTCCTTCTCCCATAAAACTCTTTTATTCATTTACATTCACAAGCCTCAGTCCTGTCTGTCCCTCCTGAACGCCGTCCTCCTATCTGTCTGTCTGTGGTAACACGAGGAGCTCCGTCTGCCGTTTCCTCAGGCTACCTTTAAACAATCGCCTCATCAATTACCCAGCATGAGGGCAGGCAAGAACACGACTGCTGAAGTCTAGGGTTACAGGAGATTCTTTTCCCACTGATCTGAAGTAAAACTGGCCACCACAGCTCCACCCTGTTTCACTGCACCTGTGGAAGATGAGGCGCAAACTGCTCTGCTCAAAGAGAGGAAAATAAATGAACTGAAACTGCTTAGATCCACAACGGTTTTGTCCCTAACGTGAGATCTTTGAAGCTACAGGTGAATGACTAGGAAGAGCTACACAGTCATTAAACACGCCATTCAGCGCCTGTTTTGCTCCTGTGGTTGTTACTGGACTATAAAAACACCGGGCATTTGTGTCTTATGGATGCAACAACCACAAAAAAAAAAAAAACTGCAGCCTGGTGTTTCTACTGGAGGCGGTAGAAGTCAAGTGGCATCATTTACCTGGATGGCTGTCGGGCCACTTGGCGAAGCCGCCGACCAAACGATCCTGCGTGGACAGAATGAAGCTCCTGTTTTTCTCAAAGTGTGTGAACTGGAACACATCCAGGAGCTGGAGAAAAATACAAAAACCATCAAATGAAAACATTTTAAGAGCTACAGATGTACCAATTAGGCTTTTCTTGACTGATACCGATTTCCAGAATCTTTCATATTTTTGTCAGACATCTTTCATAGATGTAGTTTTGAATCCATCAGTAAATTAAAAGATCATCTCCAAAAGGACATCAACCATTAATGGATTTATAGACTGATGACAGCAGAAGCTTTTAGTTTCAACAAATCTCCAAAGCAGCCTTAAACCTCAAACTTGTTTCTGTAAATTTAGAGTTTAAGACACAGCAGGCACCGATTTGTTATGTGACGAAGTAGGAAGACATTTCAGTGTTTGCTACCTCCAGCGTAGCTCCCACCCAGAAGGAGTAGCACGTATCCACGGGTTTGTTGGGACGTCCGTGGAAACCGCTCTGCTGCCTCATGATGCACCAGCGCCGGATCCTGTTCAGCTCCCGCGGACTCAGAGCCTCGTCCAGTCGGCCCATCAGGCACAGCGAGGCTATGGCACAGTACGTCCAACCACCTGACACACGGGTCACCGAGTTATCACATGAAGCTGCAGTCTGGGGCGCACATCTGCTCACTATGGGTATGAATATCTCAGTCTTTAACAATTACAATAAATATACAAATGCAACTTTAAGGCGTTCTAAAAACAAGAGTTGGGAGCAGAAAATTCAAATTTAGGGATTAGTTTCTTTCATCTAAATCAAGTCAAAACTCTACACAAAACCCCCAATACATATAATCACCATTTTTTTCCCCACTTGTCATCAACAAGCTTCTGGTGTGATTCAGGCTGGAAATTTTGATCAATCCTCAAGGCAAAACTCATTTAAATCAGTTTGTTTCCTGGAACACAACCGTCTTTGAATCATTCTCTATTAATTTCCATAAAAGCTTGGGATGTTGCTTTCGGGATGGAAACTTTTTAGGTAGTTAAGATTTGCATTTCTCATCTCTTCAAAGGCCAATTTAGATGCGTGTGTGTGGGATTTATTGTGCTGTTGATGCACCCAGTGTCAAAGTTTGTTATTTATTGTTGCCACAACCTAATGCAGCGATGGCAGCATGGTACAGGATGGTACAGCATGGTACAGGATGGTACAGCATTGTACAGGGATAGTAGATTTTAACGTCCCACTTTCAATCGTCACACATACTTCTTGTCATTGTGGCGTAATAGCTCGATGATTGGCACATCAGGCTACAAAGCTGTGTCTCCAAGGGAAGTAAAACTTGCTTTACTTGGAAACGACATTCTGGCAGTTTTGAGTTCATGGAAACTTGAGTGTTACCTTGTTCCTGGGTTGGTCCCAAACCTACCAAACCAATTCAGTTTGGACCATTTTCCAGGATGTACCCAAGCCGATGACACATTCCAGTAACTTTGCTCTTGGAAATCAGCAGTTTTTCCAATAAGTGACTCCTGATAACTTTTTCCAACTTGTGCAAATCTACAGATTAGATTGAAAGTGCAGCTTTACACATTTAAATCTCTAATGATTTCTCAGACTTTTCCGATTTTCTGGTTAATGGTCGGTCAAATTTTTTTCAAACAAAAATTTTTTACTTCAACTCAACATAAGCGTTCCTACTTCTCCTGCTTTTACTACATTATACATTCTTGTTCACGATGAGTGTAAGTAAACCGTTTTTTTATTTTAATTTAATCCTGAGGTCTTAGCCTCACCCTTACATGAAAGTTACAACAATATTTAATAAGAATGTAGAAAGATGTGGAGACATGTCTTCGCAATAAACTGTACATCCACTTGAAGGATTGTTTCTACTAGAAGCTTAAGGTGAGGGGTAAACACCTGGTGGCTTCAGACAATTTGTTTTTCCAAAATCAGTTTCCTTTAGGCAGGAAGAAACATCGCCCATGGATACCAGTGTTGGGATCAGTGAAGTCGGATAAAACAACAAAAAAAAGTACTAAATATACACTAAGGACTGAAATCGGATACATAAATCCAGTCTCATGCCCAGACCCATGAGGTTCTATAATTTCATGTTTCACCTACATAACTGCACAGGCATAACATCCCAGAAAAATGTGCTTGTGCACATTCAAAGCAACGCTGGGAGGTCCTGGCACTGAACGAGCACACACACCTCAAGGGTAGACCGGTAATGGGCCTCGACTAAGCATCTCTGCTGATTTGTAATCAGCCCTTTGGAGGGTCGGTTGGCTCAGCACAGCCTCACCGAAGCCTTTAATCACAGAACTCGAATTCAAAGCGAGAAGAAAATCACATAGATCCAATAAAATGTACCCCTTGGAGCAGTTGCAATTTTTAAGAAATGTATGTTTTAAGAGCACATCAGAGCTGGCAGGGATTTCATCTTCTCTGTACAACCCAGGTCATGCAGATATGTTGCTAAGTATTGCTTTTGTTGTGTCGCGTGAAAGCTTCCGCAAAAGAAAAGCAAGGTCTAATTGGAGTGGGGGACGAATGATTGAAAACAATGTGCTGTATCTATAGCAACGGATCTGTAGCGTTAATCCTTTAAAAGCCGTTTTTTTTTTTTTTTTTCATGCCTTTTACTAGTATAAGCCCCAACATATTGGTTATAATGTGTTCAGGATAATTTGAAATGAAACCAATGAAATGAAACCAAAAATGTATTTAAATTATCAAACTTATTCAGAATTTATTTGTTGTTGCAACAGTGCGTGTCCTTTCTTCTACTTATTTAAACTTAATAGGACTTTACATTTACAACATCTAACATATTTGCACTCACCGTGAGATTCTCTCCCAGCTCCTTGGCCAAATGCATTGTCATATGACTATGGAGAAATAAATTTAGAAATGATATTTGAATCAATAATAATTGATGTGCACACAAAACAGAGATTCTGAAGAAGAACAACACAGCATACATGTTAGACTCCACACCAGAACAAAATAATATATTTTTTTAAAATTACTACAAATAAAAAAGTGATGTATTGTTCTTAAAGATGCACGGGTCAGATGCAGATTTTTGGTTTCTTTGAACTCCGACATGCTGACTGCAATTTTGATCGACTCTTATTAGGATCATTTTAACCGTAATACATTCCTAGATAAATATAGTAATTTTCTACTTGATTCAAAGACCTTGAACTTTATCTGACTAATGAATTATCCGACTTTGAAAGAGGATCAAATATTGTTGACTGTTGATTGAACTTCTATAACAATCAGCCTAAGTTTTGATCTATTTAATTAACAGGAAGAACATTCAGATGCTGCAGAATTTGATCCTCAGTTCAAAGGAGGAAAAAAATGGTAGATTTTCTTTTCTAGCCAGGCGATTGTTGCATCTCTAACCAAAATGAGAAATGTCATCAGAGAGAGAGCTGCAGAGTTTAACACTTGAGCCTGTAATACACAACATTACACCGTTTTCTTCATTTCATACCTTACTTCTCAAAAAATAAGCAAGACAAAAATCCCCAAACAAAACAAAGTAATAGATGTGGTTGGCAAAGATTCCCACACATTGCACTTGTCACAAGACGCATCACATACAGCCACTTCCTCATCCTGACATTTATTTTTGTTTGAACAAAAATTAGACAATGCCATCTCTGAGAAACTGATGACCCATTTTTAGCTTCATCTCTAGAAATATTCATTTCGCACAATCTACTTGCAATCTAGGACGCCTTTCTCTGTCTTTTATTAAATGAGGAATGTTACCGCATTGACAATGCATGAGTGTCATCTGTTTAAACCAGCTTTTTGTTAAAACAGGACACAAACAATAACAGAAGAAACGCAAACAGTCTGCGTTTATTTTGCACGCTTTCAGACAAAACACACAAGCTAAGCTAGAGGTGGTAATCGACCGGGAAGAACAAATAACTCCCAGCCTGTTCCTGCTCTGATGACACTAAAGCAAAAATGGCTACTGCATGCATCCATCTCTACATGTAAGGCAGTTTCTGCTTTACCAAAATAAACCTTAAGATCACAATTTAAATGACTTTTCTAAACTAAACTAAACTTATTTTCTGACTTTCGGTGTGTATCTATTCACAAATAGATAGGAATAAGCATGATACGAACACACCCATAAAACAACACAGACTCTGAAATGTTAAACTCGATAGACGCTGAGGTTTCCCAGGTGACGTGTGCAGCTCAGGAGAAAGAGAAAACACTGCGCTTTGATGTGTCTAACGCCCAGAAATGCAAACAAAGCGAACAAAGTTGGGAAAATTAGTTTTTATTCTTTTTAACTGATGCAGAAAAAAGCCTTCGCTGCAGCCTTACGACGATGATACGTTACTCTATCTTCTCTAATTGTTATAAATGAACTGTCTGCAAATGAATTGACACCTTGTAACAGTTCGTGGGCTGTGTTCCATTTTAATTTAACTTCTTATGTTGCAGAAAAGGAAGGTTAGTGTCCACTTTGGGAGCGTTCACATCAGAATCATCTTGTTATTTTTGTCCACTGAAGGAGGATCAGAAGCTTCACACTTTTTTTAACCTGCCAACACTCACTCACCAGACTTCCACGGATGTACTCGATGGCTTTCTGGGTGTCCATGCCTGACCAGTCATCCAGCATGTAACAGATACTAGCTGCACAGTAGATAAACCGGATGTCATTCTCACTTCCTTCTGGCACGGCATAGAAACTGAAAGCCAGACAAACAAACAAACAAAAAAAAAAAAAAAAAAAAAAAAAAAAAAAAAAACTGTCTGGGTTCTGGTTTTATGCTTTCAGATTTAGGTTCTGACTGTTTGAAAACTACTTTATTTGGTGTAAATGACGAATAATTCAGGTGTGAAACTAACAAAACCACAAATGTATGAAATAATTAGCCACAAGTTGCTTAAATGTGTTAAACAAAATGAAACCCAACCCACATAGCTCTAATTGAGAGATTGTGTGTTTTTTTTAACAGCCCGAGTATTAAGAGACGGCCTTATTCCACGTGAGTGGAATAATGGTGTGGTTTTTAAGACAACACCATGTTAATAAGCAATTCATTATGAATAAAAGGAGAGAAGGAGAGAAAGGACAAGGATACGACAGGCTGTTTCTGGGGTAACTATCTGGATCTACCTCAGGGATGCTGGAACAATTCGATTACCATAATAGAGGTTATAAACAAAGCCTCTGGACTGGAAAATCACTGCCAGGCATTTTGGGACAGACCTGCTGTAAGGAATGATGATGGGATCGATCCCAGAGCGCCAGCTCAACAACGGCCGCGCTCTGCCAGCACTGGACGTTTGGGATCATTACAGCGGCATTAAGAGCAATGTTTTTATTTAAAGTTAATGAAGTTTTAATTCAAATGCCACAATGCAATGCTGCTAATTGCTTCTCTCTTCATTACAGCGTTGAACCGCAGGGTATAAACGGTCATTTCCGTTTATTCGTCTCGCAGGACTTCTTTTGCTTTGTTTTGGTTTTCGAACAAAGTTTTTATGGCAGCGCGGTGCATCAGGCCACTGAGTTACACAAAAAGTTGTGCTGGAACTTGAGCAACGTCACGAAGTGAGGCGTAAAAACATTCAGGTCAGAACAGAGGAGAAGAAACGGTTCATTTCCTTTAGTCTACACACATCCTTAGTTGCCATGTTGGCACATTTTATCACCAGCTTATCTTCAACATAATCAGTGAGTTTCTGAGAAGAAGATCTCAGCCAAGATTTAGGAGAAAAGTCATGAAGATCTGCACGGTAAAGCATGCAGCTGCTCCAGCTACTGGAGGACAGGAGATTGTGTCTCAAAATCACATATTTAGTTGCTTTTGAACTACGGAACATCCAAATGCAAGTTGCAGTCAGACCGTGTTAAATCTGCGATCAGATGGCTGCGGGTGCTTTTGAGTCAGAGTGAAAATGCCACAGTAAATAAGGATTTAGGTGCAAAAGTGAGCGAAAGTGTGCGCCAACCTGCCGTCCTCGATCTGCAGCACTTTGAGACCGGCCAGAACGGCCTCTTTGTTCACCCGACTCAGATCGTCTCCGAGGATCAACAGGGAGCACAGGCCGGTGTAGGTCATGGCAACATGGCCGCTGTCGTACGGATGGAGCACACCTGGACCCTGAGGACAACAACCGAGAGGGAAATCAGAAATGCAGCTGATGGCTGCAGACACACACAGAATATTTTGGAGATAATATTCATCATAGACGTAGGAGAATAGACTTTCTCTGTTTAGTTTAATTTTTGAGAGAAAAAAAAAAAAGCAAATCTCCATCTCTTTTTAAAATTTCTAATAATACCCATCATGACAATGGTCACAGTTGCTTTCCAAGCTGGCACTCACAAATCTGCTACACTATAGTATGGTATTTGCATCATTCTACTGAAGCAATAAATGATCAAGAAACTGATACTGATGATAGATAAAAGTGGATTTACTGAGAGATTAAAAAAGAAGGAAAAGCCACAGTACTCAAACTGAAAAACAATTCTGGTAGTACCTTCGTGCTGTAAGGAATCCCAATATGTGCTGATCCACGAAACCCCCCACGGTTCAGGTTGGATTCTGTAACGGGTCAGACAGAAATGATGGAAATATTCAGCACAAGAGACAGGGGAAAAATAAAAATAAAAATTACATTTACGTAATTTACTGATTTATGTTTCAAAGCCCTTCTGTTCATCTTATGACCTGCAGAAAATGTTCTCAATACAATAGGAAAAGAGGAGTGCTCTGCTGCCACCTTCTGGCCATGACAGAAACACCAAGCCACATCAAAATGACGACAACATAACAGAAGCTTTAACATTTTCTATGCGGTGACTGAACAACAAATGGACCAATATATTCATGCGTCACATATCAGCCTTACAACAGCTCATCCTGCTACCCGACTTTATGCAAGACTCTGTAAAAATATGGCATCCAACCTCTGTACTGAAGGAAAAGTAAATATTTTATCTTCCACCAACATATACAGAAACCCTGATGTCGATCCCCTGCATGTATACACAGATGAATTCAGTCAAACACCTGCATTTTACTGGAGACTAACATCCCACGTAAGCAAAATGCTTTCTGTAAGTCTTAATAGTTTGCTAAATAGGGGATTATCAAACTAATGAATCATTAGTAAATCACATTTGTCTCTCAACTTGTTTTTTTCCCTCAGATCTAACGAGAAGAAGCCTGCCAGCCTCCCAACATATGGCTGCAGCAGAAATCCATCAAGCACGACTATCCCTCCATCATCTCCATTGATGTCTTCAATAATTAATGAAATGCGCATCTCAACAGATGGCATGGAGTGGCTTGTCGGAGGCAAAAATATATAAATAAATAACATATCAGTCCCAAAACAAGTCATTAAAAGCCTGAGAGTCAAACTTTTCTTTGATGAACAGCTGTAAGGATGCACTGGGTTATCTACAGACAACTGAGGGCCAATAGCTGCCTTGAAATCTGCAGAGTGGGAAAAGAAACACATGACAGACTTTAAAGTTTGATGAGTCGGAGGATGCAAAGACGACTACCTCAGTGTGAAACAAACTAACTTACAATAACTTAAAGTAGAATCAGCATTTGAAAATTTTTTTTTATAATTATCCCTTACTAAAAACTTGCACTATTTTTGGACATTAAACGCATCAACAACAGGCTGCTGTTTAATGCACTTTTTTTTTTTTACCTTCATCAAGAATCTGATAAAAGTTGGAGAGGAATTTTAAATTACAGAAATTTAATTGCTTAATTTTCTAATTCCTTCAAAAGCCTACTACCTTGATCAAATAATCAGCAGAAATTATTTTCCCCCCTTTTATTTTTTTTATAGAAAGAAAGAAAACCTTAACTGATTCAGCCAGATCACAAAGAAAATGTGAAATCAGTGTTCGGCCGATGAGGTGACAGGTGTTGAAGGGAAGACATGTCGCTCCCCAGAGGCATTCTCCAACTCACAGTGAGGAAACCCAACAGGTTCTTAAGTCAGAAGGAAACTACAGGCTGAGTCTAGATCCAGCTAGTTCTCAATGTGCTGTGTTTCTAGGCATGCCCAGAAAAACCTCCAGATGGGTTACAAAAAAGTGCCAGAATCACGTCATTTGCCTCCCATCAATGTGGAGCAGCAGAGGCTGCAGTCCAAACTGAGATGACGGAGCCAAGCAGCCCTATGTCAGAAATTCCTTACTTGGCCTCTTATTCAGTGACAACACTTTGATATTTAATCATTCTTTTATACTCGGTGATCCAAAAACTGCACCTGGAAACATCTAGGATGAAGCTCGTTTACACAGCATGCTTCTAGGATCATGTTCTTCCAGTCAAGGTCAACATCTCATCACTAAAAGTGAAGGTCAGCAAGAAAAATCAAGAGATTTTACTTTTGGTGCAGCTTCTGCAATTACCGCAGAAGATGCCCTAATCAGTCTACCCACCTCTCTCCTGCCATCACTGATTAATGAAATACAATATGGATTTTTTCCAATAGCACATTTCAATCTATCCAAATTATTATTTTTGAGGAAACGCAACAAATCTGTAGGCGTGTGAGCAAGCCTCTTTTATTCTGAAAGGCATTTTCAGCAAAGTATGGAATAGCAAAGCATCCACTTTATCAATGCTGTTACTAAGCTATGACAAAAAATAATAATACACTCTATACATTTACAGCGTTTCCCCCCAGCGTATTAAAAGCCTGGCGGGCCACCAGGCTTTACTTGTACCCCACCAGGCTAAGTGTTCCTTATTTAAGTTTTTTTTTTTTAATGTTTAACTTTTTTTTAAGACTTTATAGTTGGTGTTCAGGTGTTAATCTTCCAATCTTTCAGTAGCACATACTCATCAAGTGGTATTTTAAAATTTACGGTCAACTTTAAACATATTTTAGCTCAAAAACACAACGAGCCACTGGGTGAATGACTGCCTCAGCACCCTGTCACTGAGCTAAGCAAGTTTTCTAGCAGAAATTTACTCTTCATAAACCCACTTTGCAACTCATTTCATCTCAAGTCATTGCAATTAAATGAAAATAACATTTTCATACAGTAACATAAAAATAGATACAGCACTTACTATCCTGGGTGGGCAGAACTTGTTGTGAGTAAATCCACTCAATCATCACTTTACTATCCACCACCTCCAGGGCATCCAACACATCCAGACCAGACAGGGCAAAGAATAAAATAGATAACCTGGAATGAAAGCAGTTGATCTTACAATGTACTCGTTTATAAAGTGCCATATAATGTGTGAACCTGTTTTATAGCTTAACCTTAATAAAAAACAAAAAATATAGCTGGAAACCAAGCTGAAAATGAGGGTTAACTGAATGATAGACCTCAACATAGACATAGCTGGGAACAGGCTCGTTCCATCAGCCATAAAAGCTGCTACATTGTCATACCCAGAAAACCTGAATGGTTAAATAAAGGCTAAGATGAGTTTTCTTTAATTAACTGAGGGCTAATGAATCACAGCTAGCTCCTCTGCTGTTCAGTTCCCCAACAAACCACAGTAACCAGAGCTCCCATGAGCCCTCTGGCGAACTCACCGGGTTGTTTCCAGCGACGCGTACCGCTCAGGTAACACCTGCAAGGTCCTCTGGAAGAATCGGACATGTCGGTCTTTCAAAAAGTCTATCTGCTCAAATTCTTCAAACTGGTTCTCTTCTTCCGCCATCTTTGTTTCCGCACCTATGGGGAATCTTTTCCGGCGCGTTTGCTTTTCAAAATAAAAGCCTCTTCTAGGGGTTGAAGTTATGGGGACAGTATTTGTGATACTGACTGCTGTCGCTACCGTAATTCATTGAGTGTAGGTGGGTTAACGAATTTTTTTTGTTGTCGTTCTCTGCTTGGACTTTAATCTTGAATCTATTTCAGTGTATTTTTTTTCATGCATCAACCCAGAGCAGGTCATATTTCTGTGATAATTTGTTAGTGGGAGTGAAAAGAAAATTAAACATTAAATTCTGGGATCTAGGATGTTTATTTTTCCTAGAGCTTTTTTTTTGTCTGCCTCATTACAATTCCTTTCTTTTTTTATCTAGGTTAATCTGTTGCGTGCCTCTCATTCAACACTTTGATATTTACGTATTTATTCGTTTTATTTGTAAATATTTTATTTGTAAATACTTTACCATGACAACAAAAGTGTCAAAACAACAAAACAAATTTAAGTCAAACTCTGGAAACTGTGGAAAACTGCAGGACTCGGCTCATGGTGACATCATAGCCCTTGTCTCCAAGAGGGGATGGCTCTGGAATAAAAATAGTAAAATATGTAATTACCTAAATGTTACTTATCAGTCAAGTCTACAGGTCCAGACCTGTGAAACATCTGCAGCGTGGGTCCTTGTCCTGAAGGTTCACTGTGTTTCATCCTTTCCTCCCATCCTTTAGTGGGGCGAATCAGCCTGAAGGGGTCTCTGTTCACATGACCATCCATCTGAAGAAGAAAAACTAATTACTTCTCTGAGACTAATGACTGAAATCTTTGAAATCTAGTTTGAAATCTTCCAGACTGGTCACTGCACCTTTTCCTTCAGCTTAGCTATGATTCTCTTCTGTCGTTCCTCTTCCTCCTTTTCCCTCAGTTGCCTCTCATGAAGCTTTGCCTCCACCTTGTGAAGATCCTGCAAAGGTGCAATCAAACTATGTATTTTGCTAAGTAAAGTTGATCTCATACCTTCTTCTCGCTGAGTTCAAAGGAACCTGCTGTGTATTGCAAGTTATTTAATGAGAAAGTCTGAATTTGAGCGCACAAACTAACACCTTATCTTTTGTTTTCATGTATTTCTAAGACTTTAGAACTTGGTACCCTTTCACTGAAGCTTTTGATGACTTTCGTTGCCTCTTTGCGCTTCTCCTCCCTTTCCCTCTGTTCCTTCTCTCTTCTTCTCTTCTCCTGTTCCTCCTCTTTCTCGCGCTTCAATCGCAGACGCTCCTCAAGGGCCATCTTTAATTCCAGCTGCCGGCGGCGCTCCTCCTGATCAACAGAGATCATTTTGTTAAAAATAGGCATCTGCCCAGTAGAGCAACCTCATATTATGTGATTTTGATTACGAAAAGCAGTGCTGTAGTTAGAAAAAAATAAAAGTTTTGATGGCAAAATATGAACCTTTTCTTGTCTTCTCCTGTGAATCTCATCAGCCAGTTTCTGCTCTCCTTCTTCTTCCTCTTTTTGTTTTTTCTTTTTCTTCCATTCCTCCAGGCGCCGTGCCACCTCCGTCCTCTCCTCCTCAGTCCTGAAACATGAACGACTTAACTTCAGTCAAACAGTTTGCGTGAGTCAAATTTGAAAAGTTTCTGATCTGAATTTGTTCAGTTATTGATACTCACTGCTGTTGCTCAGCCAAGTTCTTGGCCTTCCTCTCTTTGCTTTGTGCCTCCTCCATTTCCTCCTGAGCTTGGATCCTCGTCTGACGTTCTTTTTCTTTACTGGTTTTCCAGCGTTGAATAGCCTTGGGTGGGACGGAAGAAAACTGTTAAAACTGGACAAAACACATGTAACGCAAAGACTCGTGCATGACACATGCCAAACCCTGAAAAAACAGAAGGTTGTTGAAATTAATTAATTGCAAAGCAGTGCTTAAGTGTCACTTCCGCTAAACTCTAGCGTCACGCTTTGCCACATTTCTTCTCCACCTCTCTCTTTTTGTCCTGCAGGCGAAGCAGCTCCTGATGCCAGTCCTCGTGTTGCTGGACCTCCTCCTCTGTTTTACTCGGCAGGTAGAGTCTGGCCTCTTTCCTGTACGACGACCGCCCACCGTGCTTCATCCAGACCTGTCATTGTTAGAACCAAAAAAGTCGCTCCACTAAAACTGTCAAAAATAATAAAGAAGTAATTAACAAAGCGACTTTGTATTCCTCACTCTTAAGAATGCTTGGTGATCAAACTGGTCCCAGCCTCCATGAGAACCTCCAGTCTTCTGCAGGAAATCCTCCAGAGCTTTGACCTCGGCAGGGAGATCTTTGTGGAAGGGGTTGATCTTAAAGGAAAACAGAAGAAAAAAACAGCCCGTCACCCTTTTTTCTTATTTAAGTGAGTGTCACACAACAAAGAAAAAAACATAATGGTGTAAACTGGTAACCTTCAGCGCAGGTAATTTAGGGTTTGACTTGACAAGAAGACTCCAGTTTTCAAACTTCTTCTCATAAGCAATAACTTCCTTCTTGCACGTCCGCTCCTCCTTTGAATATTTCTCAAAGCTGAGAGAAAGCAAGAAACATAAGGTTTGATTCCTTATAATAATTTCATTTCACTACAAATAATCTCAGTCTATAAATTATGCTTTTTTTATTATTTCTATTTTTTCTACTTCTTTTCTACCCGACATTCTTTTATACTCTTAAACTTGTTTCTCATAAGATGCACACTTTTCTTTTGTGTATACCGAGTGAATGTTGTGGCTTTCATACTAGTTTACCAAAGAAAGTTACATCACATCATTCATAAAAGGTAATATGTTTGTCTTTTTCCCCCCCATTTTCCAGGCTAAAGTGGTGTAAAGATGAATGTTTAGCAAATCTTTTTACCGTAAACACTGCTCCTCCTTTAGAGCATTTATCGACACTTCCACATCTAACATTATTTCTTTAAGTCTTCCAATCACTGGAAATACAAACAAAATTGCAGAAACAATATCAACAAACTGTCCCAAAAGACTCCAATTTTCACATCACTGACACTGCGTATTTTATTCTGAGTTTCAATTATTTAACTTGCAATATTATTTCACATATCAACCCAGAAAGTAGCTCAAATATTGATATTAATAATGACCAAAAAAATCATGTCTATAAGTTTTTCTAGGTAATGGACAACAACAACCGAGTTGCAGGTTCTTTAACATCAAGAAACAAAAATCTCACATTCAGGAGACGGCTTGACATCAGTTAGGTGTTTCTGAAATTTCTTCACACCATTATTGATCTTCACTAGCTGCTTCTGAAGGATCCTCTCTGAAGAAAAGGCATAATTTTATATTTCTGTTAAAGCTGTACAATAACATATTGAAACAGTCTGGTTTCTTTACTGGGTTTCTGCAAGTTTCAAGCACATTGAAGATACTTTACGAACGTCAACATTTAAATTCATGGTCTACACAAATTGCAGCTTCAGACTCAGAACTATTACTGATGAACGGTTTTACCAATCTACTTCTAACCACTTGTACACATACTCTTTACCATGACGAAGGAGCTGATAGAGGATACAATATGGATTTTAAACCTTCAATACAAAATGACATACGGTATGATTTAAAAAATACGAAGATGCAAGATTTTGAATTTCTGCAATTGTTAAAAAGGACTGTGTTAGAAAAAACAGCAAATTAAAGGCAATATTTTAGTGTTAAATCTATTTCTTTACAAGACCAATCCATTTTTTTTCACATTGACTGCACATCCTAGTGTGAAACAGATGCCTATTAATGTAAAAAAAAAAGAAGAAGAAAGAAAATCAGCTATAAATGACTTACTTTGAGCAAACCTATCTTTCTGTAGTATTTTTTCATATTCCTCAAGTTCGTCAATGACATCCGTCCAGGCATTCTTTCTGCACAGAACAGTCAGGGCTCTCTCTTTCTCGAATTTTTCAATCCTGTCAGGCAAAAGGCAAACAACAGATTTTTAAGTCAGTGGTTACATTTTTAGGGCAGAGATAGAGATTTTTCTTGTTTCAAGTCCTTATTAAATGTGTTTCTAAATCACAGGGTATGAATCTATAGCCCTTTAAGAACACAGGCTCCCAAATGACAGACAGCAGTCTAGATTATGGACCTAGCTGAAGTCGTATGTATCCATCCATCCAATATTGAGTCTAGTTAAATCAGTATAATTTATATAGAAAATATTTATATATGTGATGAACTAAATAGTTTTGGGTGGGTGAAATAAACAGTTTTTGAGTGGCACTTCTGTTAGGCTTTAAGTGATTTGATTTATCCTTCATTGTATTACAAAAGTGAAAGCAAATTTCACTCACAACCTCCTGTTCCTCTCTGCCTCCAGCAGAAAGCGACCGACTTCCTCCCTGTTCAACCTTTTCTGCTTTCTTACCGTGTAAGACGCAGTGGTAGTGGGGGCATAAGACTCTTGCTCATCCTAAATTCATTTTAAAACAACAAAAACAAATGAGAGTACGACTATTACAGTGAACGTGGTAAATTTTACTATCCTAAACGTCATGCAGTTTGCCCAAAATACTTTATTAAATAATGACGAACGGCTACAAATGCATTTTTTTTCCCACAAACTACAGTATCTATCGTGCTATTCATACCTTTTCTTACTCACTCACTGACAGTTTAGCAACTTTGTCAATATCTACTAAGCAACACTGTCTGTGCTTTAAAGAAAATAAGAAATGTACCTCGATAAAATCTGCCGTGAACAGTTCATCATCGAATGGAGCGGTTGCTAAGGCGGCCATGTTTGATTGTGAAAGTAAACAAAGCAAACTTTATTGAAAAAAAACCTGTTGTCAGGTAGCGCATTCCTGTTGTTTCTAGCTTTAACCAGCAGAGGACGCTGTGTGCCGTCAACGTCTTTCTCCTGCTCTGAATATTTGAACATAACAGAAATTGTCAGCATTTATGTAATTGTATTGTCGACAGTGTTGACACAAGAATCACTCTTCACTTTCATTTTTTGGGCGTTTCTTGCATATAAAGTCAACCCGCTGCTCTCAGAATGATAACTGTGGTTTGAACTCAGCCCAGGTTCACTTCATAGTTTTCAGCCACTCTGGTGGATTTACTGGTATGTTTGGACTATGGTCAAGTTATAAAGTGCAGTTCTGCTTCAACTTTAATTTTTTTAACAGATGGGTCTCATATCTTCCTCAAGGAGATTCATTGTGTGCAGTGGTCAGGTCTTACTGCTCCACCAAAACATGACACCTCCTGCTCTATCTTTTTGTTGATATGAGGTTCTTTCCCTTTAATGCTGCGTCACTGTAGATTTATGTCAAACATCTCTTCTGTTTTGGTGTCCATATAATTCAGTTTTAGACCTATCTGAAATAACAAACATTGTTTCAAAAGTCCTTGTTTTTGTCCACGTTGTTTCTGACAAACTTCACTCTGAACATGTTTTTCTTAAGGACCAATCTGTCTTCCTAGTGAGAGTTGTATGGAGAGGTCATGTTGTCTTTTTTCGATGTTTCAGACATTTCATTACAACCACAGCAAAAGCCTCCTGCAGGCCCCACAATGTCATTTTTAAGGGTTTTTGGAGAA
This sequence comes from Poecilia latipinna, assembly GCF_001443285.1. Lineage (NCBI taxonomy): Eukaryota > Metazoa > Chordata > Actinopteri > Cyprinodontiformes > Poeciliidae > Poecilia > Poecilia latipinna. The sequence goes on along the minus strand of NW_015112696.1, from coordinate 152,361 downwards.
TTATTTTAGCATCTCACTGTTTACTTTCAGGGTGAACCTATTTGGATGACGAGAGCTGGGTGCTTTGACCATTGCTTTGAATTTTTTCCAATTATAGACAATGAAGTGGCAGATTTTAAACTATTTTGGGACCTTTAAGCTCTTTGGATCTTATTACAAGAGTCCAGGGCACAATAAACTAAATGTCTGGAGTATGAATAGGGTAAACATTTTTTTAAATGCTCAGAAAGTGTGTGATTCTAAACATTTTAGTGGCTTTATTTATTCCTCACCAGAATCAGCAAGCTTAGTGCATTTCACAGAAGCATTTTAAACAATATTTTCTTTGTTTCTTTTATTTTTACCAGATTTTAAAATTATTTTAAAAATATAAACATAATCAAGGTATGTTGAAAACACACAGGCTTCCAGAGAGTGCCATTCTACCAATTATTTTTCTATTGACCTACAAAACAAATTTTTATAATTCTGTTCGCTTGTGAAGGTGACTTGCATAAAAATATTTTTTGACAAAAGATCTGACAAGTTGCTTTATGTGATTTAATCTAAAGTTTAAATCAGCTCTCCAACATGCCATGCTTCTGCTGTAAATGTTATTTTTTATGGAAATGAAAAAATGGGCAAAACAGTTTGATCAGCTAACAAGAGTATTGATTTATTTGTTGTAATTTGAATACGAAAGAATCACTGCATTCAGAAAACCTTAGTCAATTTTTATGCAGAACTCTGCTTCTAAAGTAGCAATGGTTATGTTTTAGTCCTAACCTTGCATTGGTCTGTTTTATCATTTCGACTTTTCTTGCAGTCACTCTGAACTGAACCAAGATGTCTTGAAATCAACAAATGAGATAGGTCTTTTATCTGATTTGCTCAATGAAATGGGTTCCTATTGTCTGTAACTAAAAGATTTTTGCTGCAGTTTGACTGGGTTCTCTTTGGAAAAATTTTTTTATCACTCTCTATCTCTAACTCAGAAGCTTCAGAGTGCATCTTGACACAGCTCCGTGGTTGGAGCCGCCTACACACCTCGGTCTCTTCAGTAACAGCTTATGCATTCTGCAGAGTCCTTGACTTTTTCTGTAACAGCTTTTTCATAATGGCCAACAGCTATAATTATTATGAGAGCTGGCGAAGTGACAGTCAGAGAGAAAATAGAAGTGTGTGGAGGGACTGCTGTATAAATAGCAACCTGTATCCATTATTGAGTGCAGATATTGGGGATGGTCTCTCCCATGGGCACAGAGGCAGAGTTGTCGTCGCCACATAAATAGTAACTGCTCTCCTTAATGAAGAGTGTTACAATTTCCTGTCTCATCCTCCTCCAAGAGACTCGCTTAAATTGACGAAAGACACGATCTGATGGACTTTCTGCTGGTCGCTATAACAAACAAGGCAAACAGGAGGTAACAAAGCGGGGAGAATACAAGTCAGACGAGTACGTGCGCCAAAATGGCAACGTAATAAAGCAACTGTAAACGAAAATATAATTATTTTTCCTGAGCAGGAATGTTATTTTTTGACTTCTGGTGCAGTGGCAAAAATCCAGCTATTACCTCACAGCTCACCTGTCAGTTTATTTAGTTAACACTTGACATAAAATGGACAGGTGGCTGCATGGCTTTTGTCACATACAAGCTGTGCAAAAATCTTCACATCCCAAAATCTTTTACGATAATGTTAAAGCTACACATCTCAATATATTTTAGTTGATTGTGCAAAGTGAACTTTTAGTGTCTGCATAATTGCATTTGTAAATTACTTCTCGGATGCAATACGATGTAGTACTTCAGGAGCCGTGCAACAAATCTTTGTGCACCAATAAAATACTTGGTAATTTGGAAGGACTTTAATTGTACTTCATGCCAACAGCTGCTACACAGTTAGTCTTTAAAGTCTTTAAAGATCAAAAGGTTCCAGAAGAGAAATTGGTGTGATGGTGGAAAAGACAGCAAGTAGTGAAGATAATGGTAGTTAATATTAATGAATATTGTCGTGGCAATATTCAACACACACACACACACACACACACACACAAAATCACATAAATGATGAAAGAAGTTACAGAGCACGAAGGGAAAACACGCAGGAGTCAGATGATGGGCGTTTCAGAAAAATGCAAGAATTCAGCAGGGAGTGAATGAGATCAAGGTGATGTGATTGTGGCATGGAGACCAGGTGAGTACGTTCAACAGAGTGCAATGGGAGGAGAATCTATGCAGAGGACTGAAGGCAGATTTATTATCAGAGAAAACACATAAGAAATCTATATACAAATTAACAGGGAAAGGTTAAGAATAATGAACACAGAACTAACCCTAACCCTACACCCAAGAGAACCACATGGGAAAATAACTAATACAACAAAAGGTAAATCTAAAAAGACCGAACCAAACTCAAGTGAGAACCAAAACACAAATACCCAAAGAGCGCGACAAAGACAGCCATTTTAAGACTGGATGAGGTGCAGAGGTCAATATCTCTGGTGGAAGAATCTGTGGTACAGTCCACACAACCGGCTTATATAGATGAGTAACCAGAAAAAAAAAAAGCAGAAATTGGGAACAAAGAGGCGAGTCAGATTTAATGGGACCAAAAGATCTGGGACTTGGGCAGAGATTCACCTTCCGAAAGGAGTACAAGCATCTGTAATTATAAAAATAAAGCAGCATTTTGTATCATGAAAACACATCCACTCACACAAACAAAAATATCCCTAGTGCTAAGGGATAATAAAGGATATTTCTATTCAATTCCAATCTACTCCTATGAATAAAATGTACCTATAGCAATAAGTGAAATACTTTCCAACTTTTTGATACTTTCTTTCAGTGTGTCTTTCACCTCCTGAACCTTCTGCTAAAGTAAAGAAACTCGTCTCACAACTTGTCTCAAACCTAATTTTTCAGTTTGGAAGCGTTGCTCATATGCGACATCCTGAACAATCTCTGAAAAGCCCTGAAATGGCTGAAAAGGAAGGTGACAGCAGCTAAATGTGAAGGAAGAAAAAAAAAAAGCCAGATAATATGGAAGATTTGACCTTTGCTCTCCTCTCAGCAGCTAATGGATTGGTTGGAAATGTTATGAGACACGATCCCTGTAAACTGAGAGGTTGGTTTTCCGTGCAAGTATGTCAGGAGCAGAAGCTGGTACATGGTTATTTATGCCACCATGTTTGTGTGCAAGCATGGGAGTGTTTGTGCTCTAAAACCAACAGCAGTCAGATGTGTTTACATGTTCAACTCCTCATCTGTAGCGGCTTCTATCCTGTCCCTAAACGGGAGTCATGTCCGTCAGCATGTTTGTTTAGCATCTGCAAATAAGTAGACGTCCTGCACCGACAAACATATTTAGTGAGTGAAAATTCACACACACTTGACTAATAATCCTTGAACTGAATACTAACTGTTGCATTTAGCCAAGTTCAAATGTTGGGCCTTGAAAACTGTCAGGATGCTAAATGTTGACCATATTTGACTGCTCTACTTTGTAAAAACTTTCAAAGTCTATCAGAATGTGACGTTATGTCGAGTCATCTTCAGGAGATGCTGCAGATTTTCTGTCAGCCTTAGTTTGGTTACATTATTCAAAAGATTTATTTTTCCCGGTCATGAAATCGTTGTTTTGTTATTTTTGACGGATGCTTTGACTCAAAGTGACTTTGAAATCCCTTTTTTGTCTCCTAACAGAGATATGTTGAAGGACGTGGGTCAAAACTGACCGATACTTAAAAACGTTCATGAATTTATCCAACTTGAAAAAATAAGTAACTCCATATCATAATCCTGGCACTACATATGCTAGATATGAGTATTATGTGTGTGTTAAACTTACAGTTTGGGATTATGGCCAAAAGTGTAATTTTGTTTCATCCAATCACCATCTACTTTCCCTCAATGTGTTGAAAGGTAATGTTCACACTTTCACAAGGTTTTTTTTTTGCAGCAAAAAATACTTTTTTGTTTCAATGTTACCTTTTAGTCCAGACATATGGAGGATCTAAGAGGCTGTTGTCAGATGTAGCACAGAAAGTAGATGGCACAGATTCCTGCAGCGCAGTTCCTCTCAGACTATTGAACCAGTTTTCACATTTTCTTTTTATTAACTCTTCGGAAATACACGGTTGTCACCGTTGTTGCTCTTTGTTGCCTCGCTGCAAGGTATAGCTGTAGATAAAGAAAAAAAAAATACACAACCTCCAGAAAAGCTAGACTATATTTACACTCAACTGAAGTTCTCTAACCTGAAACAGGTGTAAATTTAAGATCAAATGCAGGAAAGTTAATCAAAAGATGCTTAAACAAATTTGTCTGGTTATTGCAGCATCTTACTCTTTAAAATAGATTGTTCAAAAGATTGTTCATAATATTTTTTTCATTAAAAAAAATCCTATCGTTTGTGTATTTTTATGTACTGTAGATAAATTTTATATACCATATCATATAATAAATTTGATAATTATCTATGACACCTAGTTTATTTACACCTAGTATGCTTTGATTTGTGTTTCTTAGTTTTCATTTCCTGTTTTCAAATTCTGAAAACATTTCCAGTTAATGCTTGATCATTATCTTGAACCAATTTCCCATCAAGTTATGACGCTGTCCCTTATCAGAACTGACCTTTGGTCCCTTTGAGGCCTGCTGGTCCCTCAGCCGTTGGTGACAATCCTAAAATCTGTCTTCACGAGGCATCAAAAACAAAAATGCACACACACGATGCTCTGAAGGATCAGGAAGGCACAAAGTGCAAAAGTGGCTACAAGTTGATTAATCAACAATGAAGTGATAATTTGATTAGATATTTGAGCCACTCAAGTGTATCATTACTGTGGAGAAGCAGCGTGTGATCTGGAGCCTTTCCACCCAGCAAGTTACTTTAATCCCAAGCATGCGAAGTTTAGTTCAGCACAGAAGATTGACTGGGTCAGCTGGTTAAGAACAAACATTTTGCCCTGAGGCTCCTTAACAGGTTAATGAGGCCATGCACACGCATACACACACGCACACATACGCAAACACACGCATGCACATGCATGCACAGCTCTCTGTGACACCTGCTGTAATCGTATATGGAACTATAACGCAACATGATCTGACCGCATCCTGCGCAACATGTTGAGCTTGTTAAGACTAAGGGGGACTGCTAGCCGGTGGGGACTCATGCATTTTAGGCTGTGTGTGTGTGTGTGTGTGTGTGTGTGTGTGTGTGTGTGTGTGCATATCACTGAATGATTTGGATGCTGAGAAGCTTGGTTTGGAAAACAGGGAAAGTGATCAGGTTAATTGCTTTTCCTGCCGAGCCTCAATCTCTCTGCGACGTGAACGTACGAGCAAAACCGTTAGAGCTGCTTTTAGTTCACTAGAGCGTGGTATTTCATGGACTGACGTATTAATGTGTAGGCTTTCAGTGGTGTCTTTACTCATAATTTCACTGCTTGACACCCAGTTTCCCATATTGCAGACCTACATGTGACCCCGTCACAGCTGAGATTCGTCCGATCGCTTTCTTACATGTGAGAGGGGAGCATGGAAAGCAGTTTAGACTGGTGTGGAGGTTGCCAACATGAGGTTTGGGTCCCGTTTCAGGGATCAGGCGAGACACCTGAGCAGACAGGATACATCCTTGCATTTATTTCCTTATGAAATACTAGACAGTTCTAAATTTGAGTGACTTAAAGTTCCACTTATCATGCTTTGGTGGACTGGTCGAAAGACTTCTGACTTCATTGATGCTTTCCTTTGACCTTTCACTCAACACCATGACCACACAGTGTCCACATTGCCAGATCCGCCCAGCTCAGCATCGCCTGGAAGAGTTGCGAGATTTCTGTCCTCATACTATCGTGATTAGAAATGGTATTGCTATACATCATCAAATTATACAAATTATACTCTAATTTCTAATCGTGACGACAGTTTTATATATGCTGGCAGTATGAACAATGAAGCATTGGAGCAACTCTTTTTCTATCTATAAAAGCTGGGAAGCACTGAACCCAATTTGACTTTTAAAGTGTTATGACAGTCCTACGCCTCTCTTACTGATGGTGACTCAGACAAAATTGAGTAGAAAAACATGCAGTTTGGAAATGTTTAATCTGCAGCAGTGACAGGATCTCATATTTCTGTTTCTGAGGACCGATTAAACTCTGTGTCTGCCATAAGGAGTTATCCCCCGGCTATGAACTATAAGCTTGAGACGATCAGAACATATTCAGCTTTAGGTCTCACTCACACCAAGACATCTTATTATACTGAGCTACAGTGATTTGTGCCAAATCATTTGGCCTAAAATATGAATTTGACAAGAGTTTTCAGGGCCGAAAGAGCTCAGAGGGCTCTGTGTTTTCTTCCCATCACTGCTATATTCAAGCCTTTCTTCCGTGGACCCTCCAACTCCCAGTCAAAGAGAAGCATTGTCTTCCCTCACAAGTTCACAAACAGAAGGATAGTTAATGTCATTTCTCTTCTTTGAGATCTTTCAGACGTGCTGTGTGCAGTGGAGCTCCTAGATTCACATTAAAAATAGTCTTGCATGAAGATGAAAAAGGATAAACCTCTCTATTAGTAGTCAAATACATAAAAAAAAACAAGTATCAACTTCAGAAAATGTTGAAATGGTCAGACGACATTAACACTAGCATGAACTTTTGTTTTGTTGAATGTCATTTGGAATTCAACGAGAAGACCATCCATTGAAATAATCGGATTTCACTTATTCAAATTTCAAGCCAAACTTCGGGAGACACTTTAGCTGATTTTTCCATCTTGATGATAAATTTCAGCTTCCAAGAGCTTCCAGAGCCCACTGTCAGTGGTCCTGAGTTTCACTCTGCAGAGGGGGAGTAAGACAGAAAGCTGATCACACTTCCAGCCATGTGATGTTTACTCGTCTGATTCGCCTTGAACATTTCCCTGTTTGTACCAGTCGCTGTTAAAGTCATGCTCACAACCAAACAGATTCCCGTGAAAAGACGACGACACGGGTCCTTATCTCACTGGCAGTGACGCAACGTGTTTTCCTCACACAACATGTGCAAACTTTGTTTTTGTTTTGCTGCTTTATTTAGATCCAAGGGGCACAGAAATGCTCACAAAATAAACATTGATATGCTGCACTTTATACCAGCATGAGGACAAAACACAGACCCGTCCAGTAGATTTGAATGTTGTTGAAGTCCATTTATTTCAGGAGCACTAAGTGAAACACATTATGTAAATCATTTACACACAGATGAATGTTTGAAAGGCTTTATTATAGTTAATTTACAATACAATAGCTTTAATGTAAAGAAGTACTTTTAATCTGATAAATAAACCTCACCTGAACGCGTATTCTAATTTATTGAATATCACTGTAGATGTACGCACAGGTTAAAGAGTTGAACTTCTCTAAACTTTTATTCAGATTAGCTCGATAATAATGTGTATGTTTGTCCATGGGTCAGCAGCTGCATCCGAGCTTCATATCTCCAGGCACAATGCAAAGCACCAGAGGAAATGGTGCAAAGCGTTATTATTTGGTCTTTTTAAATAATGTCCTCTAAAATATGTCTTAACTTTTTGCGTCGAGTAAAAACTCTCATGCCTTTACTTTGACACAGCTGTAAAACGAGACATGAAATTGAAAATAAGTGGGTCAGCCTCACCATCAGACAAGTGAGTAACCTAAAATGATTATTTGCCGTCATGGGATTCACAAAATCTGATCAGCAGCGGCGTCACATGCAGTTTATTCCAAAACCTGCTGACCACATTAAAAACTAGCAGTTGAAGAGGCAATTAAATGCTGATAGTTTCATTTTCAAACATGTTCTCAGTAATCCTGCATCCACTGTCCCACACAGACGGAGGGTGCGGAGAAACAAAGTCAATCCTTGACTTGTTTAGAGCTAGATGGACTTGTTAACTGAGCTGAGGATAATGAGTAGCAACACGGGTCGAAAGCCAGCCAGTCTGCGTCCAAAGGTAAGAAAATCTCCCGTCTGACACCTCTGAGCTCAATAATTAACACACATTCACCTGCATTGAGAGGTGGACGACTGTTTGATCAGATAAACTGCTCTTCACACGCAAATAGTGGAAAAATATTTTTCATGTTTTCCTTCGTCTTTTACTCTCTGTTTAAGCTTATTTATCAGCCTTTCTCTGTGTGCCGCAAGTCTGACATGACAAACTCAGACAGCAAAGCAGCGCCATGTGATCATCATCATCATCATCATCCTCGCTGGCTGTTACAGCCAGTCACATTTCAGCAAAATGTTCTGAGCAGCTGTTGAACAACGAGCAGCAGCTGGCCTGCCCTCCTCTCGTCTCTGGGTTTCCTGCGAGTTGATTAGGCTTCAGCTGGAGGAAAGTGAATGGAGGTTCATGTGGAGCCTGGGGGCTGTTTCACAAAGCAGCTAAACTTGTGCTGCTGTTGGTGTTTCCCTCTGAGTGTATGTGTCGCAGACGAGTGTTAAACCGACAGAGATGGCCTGCTGAGCTTAGAGGAATTGGTTGCAGACGTGCCACTCAGGGCTCACACTGGACGTGTGTGTGTGTGTGTGTGTGTGTGTGTGTGTGTGTGTGGATTTAATGAGCAGCCTGAGTGCTTTAAAGTCCAAGGCTGCTGGTGCCGCTTCCCCTCTGGTGTGAGGATCGAGTCAAACTTATGAAGAAAGCAATTATTCAAAGGAACTAAACTTATTTTTTCGATTATGATCTTTATCTTTTATTTTCCATAAGATACTACATAAAAAAACAAACAAACACAGATTTAACAGACTCCACAAAAGACTTTTATTCACAGTGAAGTCGTATGATTGCGGCATTTCAAAGGTCAAACTGTTGGTGCAAACTGTTCTCAGATACTTTTCTTGTTCTCCTCCCCTTTTGCCACACCTTAACTTCCAGATTTTCTAATGAGGAAGCAGCGGACAGCAGGCATGATCAAAGAAACGTGCTGCACAGGCGAAGCAGCGCACGTCAGAGGTGCAGTTCAGTTCAGTTCCAGACTTAATTACCTCAACTTGTCAGACACGCCCTGGTTGAGACGGCAAAAGGCAGAGTGTGAGGCAGAGACTCTGACGTCAGCACCGTGGGGCTGGTGAGAGGTGAACAGAATGTTATCCACGTTTTGCAAGACAAGACCCATTGAATTCCTCTTCTGGACTTTAGGTGTAACCTTTTTATGGGGAACAGTGCATTGCTCTGTGCACACTGGCCCCACTGTGAAACTTGGTGGTGGCAGCATCATGCTGTGGGGCAGAGAGAGAGCAGCTAGTCTTTGTTCACTTCAAGATGGGAAGAGCGAATATGAGGCGTGCAATGGAAAATTTTATAATGTGCTCCTCACCCCTCTTCTGCTTTAGGTATAGTCTTATCATGAGATTGGTCAAGCTGCTCTCAAGACTTATGCAGCGTCGTTTAACAGCAGAGGAGAGCTCCTTGATCCTGGAGACTATCTAAGTGTTACTTCCCCATCGTAGAACTCATCTGCCCTCTTTAACATGAAAGAACAACCCCCCTATTTTTAACAATAGACAAATGGCCAGACCATCTGTGTTGGGCTCCACAGAATCCCATGTACATAACAATCAGGGATTCACACCTCTCGTCCAATCAAGTCTCTCTTCTCTGACCAGAACCTGTAAAAGGAAGCCAGACTTGACAGACTCCTTTGACTCTGTATTCTGTTCTCATCTCGCAGGGTTTAAATAAATTTCTTATTTCTTCTCATCCAGACTCTTGTTAAAGTAATTTCTTCCATGACAGCTCCTGAAAAAAAAAAAAAAAAACATGTAAAAGTTGAATTTTCTGCTTCCAGCAGAATCCCAAATATTGTAATGTATAGTAATGGTTTACATCAAAGCGTATTTGTATGTTAGAATAGTTCTGTCCAAGTCTTAACTCTATAAGTCCAGTTAAAACAAATATGGTCCTTGGGTTTCCTATGTGTCACTTTCCTTTCCTTACACAGTTATTCACTGCTTTATGTTGACGCATCATCATCAAATCCCAACGAAACACATCGATGTTTGTGGTTGTGAGATGACAGAATGTGGAAAAGGTCAACAGCTGTTAATGCTTCTCACATACACTATAAAAAGCAGGGAATGGGCAAAAGTTAAGGTTAAAATTGCCTCTACATCACATCAAATATTTGGAAGTCCCTTCTTTGAATAAAGGAAAATAGATCTGACACATGACCTGAGAGATGCAGCATCTGCGTTGATGCTACTATTCTATTGTATATGATGGTTTGACAGCTGTTCAACTTTTTTTTATTTTAGTGCGTGTTTTACAGACAAGAAAAATAAAATTGTTGGCAACCGGATTAAAAATAAGAAAAAAAAAAAAATCTGACTGAAACCTGCAGAAAAATTAATTGAAACCAACATACCGCTCTAAAATCATGACTCTCGCACTGCATTGTTGAACAAAAGGAGACAATAAGGACAAAGTGATAATATGGCATCAGATGTAGAGGTGAAGAGCGGTATCGGTGCGACATGTGATCATGTGACTCCAGGAGGCAGGAGCATCCAGTTCGCTGTCTGGACACTGGATCTGTCCCTGCCTGCACCAGAACAAACACTGTTGTCACTCTTTGTGTCAATTATCAACTTCTGATAGGTGGCAGGACACAGAGAGAGAGAGAGAGAGGAGTGTGTGTGTGTGTGTGTGTGTGTGTGTGTGCGTGTGTGTGTGAGTGTGTGTGTGTGTGTGTGTGTGTGTGTGTGTGTGTGTGTGTGTGTGTGTGTGTGTGTGTGTGTGTGTGTGCGCATTTTCACACATGCAAGTATTGTGTGTGCCGACAAGAATAGAGAAGAACAGAAAACAAACAGCAAAACCTGCGCATTCACAGCTGAGGTTGTGATAATGGCAGCTCTTTTATCTGCAGCACATGGCGCCTACATACTCAGGTCTGTGATTGATTCACGGCGCAGCCACACAGAAACACTGGGGAGGGTGCAGTAAGTGGTGATTAGAAAGAGCAGGAGGCACCTTGTGGAAATTATGGATCCTCAAAAGGAGCGTAGGCTGCCCCGATGAGTCACCGCGGCTTTGTGGCAGATGGTTTGGCAGCAAATGTGGGCATAGCCGAGCATTTAGGCCAATCAAAGAGGAACTGTCACCGTACAAAGCTCCACTTGAAGAATGAAAGTGAATAGATTCGATATAAAACTGAATAATTTCCTGCAATGCAACTGGAAAGAGAATGGAACTAAATGTTTTGAGATAGAGAAAAGATAAAGGCAGAAGATGATAAAACCAAACTCCCACGCCAATGTTTTCAAACTGTGAGAAACGAAAACAATTCTGAAGAGCTTTCATATGTCGTGTCCTGATTCTGAGCTGTTCTCTCGCCCATAAACAACCAAAAAGCATATGCTCCTTTTATTTTTGATCAAAAAACGGGTGAACAGAACAGCCCATTCATGCCCCGAAGCTCTCCGTCATTTGCATTTCATTATCATCTTCATTTAGCTAACTGTGCAGTTAGAAAATGTGTGCCAGGAGCTCAGTAGGTGAAGCATTGGGTTTAAAGTGGTTTGGATGAGTGATTATTACCAAAGTGTGTTGAACAGACATGTTAGAAGTGTGACTCAGTTCAATTATTTGTTGGTGTAGCTTTATCCCCTCATCTTAAATGCTTACTAAGAGAAAACTGGATTTTTTTTTTTTTTTTTTTTTCCTTTTGGACTTTGAAGACGTTTCATTCCTCGGCTAAAAAGTTTCTCCAGCTCTGATCATGTTGGAAACAGTTGGAGCTGGTTGAAGGAGCGTACCATTAAGGCCCATTAAGGCCAGACGAGTCACTGAACAAGGCTCCATCCTGTGAGCGCTTTGGGTGACTCGAGTGACTCGAAGGACGGTTCCTAACATGTCGAGTTTTGGTCATATGCGTGGCTCAAGGTGTGACTGGTTGTGTAAACACCTGGGGAAAAGAATCAAAGCTGCACACAAAGTATTATAAAACTGGAGTTGCCACCCCCTTTGTTTCCTAAGTGTTTTATCTTAAATGCGTCTATCTTGGTTTTTGAAGAATCGTGCACTTTGAATTGTCTGGATGATTAAAAGTTAATTAAATGAGTTAATATTTTGTGTGTATTATCATGTTAATAATTGGAATTCATTAAAAAAAAAGACAGATTGTGTTTAAATAACAAGTATCTTGTGTCCAAAGAGGACAGGAGGAGGGATTTATTGTTGTTGCCAATTGTTTTAGCACTCCCAGGCTTTTATTATACCTCCCAAAAAACTCCAAAACTCAGATGGAGAAAAAGTACGTTTAAGAAAACTGGGGAACAAAATACAGTTAAGCACTTTGAATAGTTTTCTTATTAACCTAAGCAATAAGTTCCTATGTGACCCTCAGTGTGGTCATGAGAAAGATGTGTATTTTAAAGGATGTACATTTTTAACAATCTGAAAAACTCTAGTAGAATAACAAAAGCCAAATTTGAATTCAATGAAATAATCAGGAATATTCTTTCAAAGAATTTAGATAAAAACTGGAAATTCATCACGGAGGCGAGTATAGAGCGCTGACGATGATAAAGCTGTCTGACTAGGTTGTGCCTGCAGAGATGCACAGATTGCAAGAAGACTGAAGTTTAGAACTAAGACAAACTAATTTAAAAAAAAAATGACAAAGCCTCTACAAGTCACGTTGCGCTCGCAAGCTAGATTTTTTTCATCTGGCAACATTAGGTCCTCAGTTAGGTCACGTTGAATAAGTCTCACCTGGTCTCTATGTCACTGACCACCTTCCCAGTATTTATATGGATTATTAGTTTCAGTCATTCCTCGTGCAGCAGTCATCCTTCTGAAGAAATCTACCAATAAGGGTCAAACTAATAAGACAGCATGGCCTTTCAGACTTGGTCCTGTAGCTTCAGTTTGCTGATTCTGTGGACGCAATTAAAGACCTGTTAAAAACCGTCTTGTTACATCTCCGCATTTTTATGTTATGGTGTTATTGTTTTTCTTTATATTATGTAAGCTTCAGTGTAAATTATGTTCAACGGAGTTTTATGACTTGGAGTCTGTGAAAGGTGCATTATAAATAAACTTTACCTACTAGATTCCTGTTTTGCCTTCTTCACCCTTCACCACTTGTTCCCTCTAAGGTTTTTCTTGCTTCCTTCATTTGAAAGTGTGAACTTTCGCTGATTAAATATTCACTTATTACCCAACACTGCCCGCCAACCACCTGCCGCCTCAGTGCATTTCACTAATCAAATCAACTTTTTCACCATCTGGTTGAAACTGCAGTGTCAAAATACGTATAATATGCATATGAAATTTTAATATGCGTTAAGTTTTATTTTATAGTGTTGCTTTGCATTTGTGTTCTAGTACAAAAACAGAGAAGAACTCTTTCAATAAGAATTAAGTGCGGCCCTTTGGTTACCACGTCTTGCCTTTTCCTGTTTTTCATGACTAAACATTTCCGAGCATCCACATTTGTTCTTGTCTTGGCGAGTTCATTCATCACAGGGCACGAACATGAGGGATTCATGTATAAGTGGCGGTTTTTGATGTGAACCATTTGACCCTCCCCCTGATAGCCCACCTCTGTAAGCAAAAGGTCTCCGATGAAACTTCCACATGGAGAGAGTTTGTTTGTCTGCTGCAGTTTATGTGCCAGTTACTTCTGAAAACGATTCCTCAAGGGCATAATAATATCTTCGAAGACTCATCGCCGCATAGCAATTAGCTCCAGCTGCTGCTGAAGCCTCTGTCAAAAGAGGATATGATTGCATGTGTTGCTCCCATGTGTGCTGATTGTGTGTATTTGTTGTTTCAGTCACTGCGATGGCAGCTAATTCTCCCTCTATTTTTATGAGTGTTGCTTTGACAGCTGGCTGGAGGTGGAAAGTCCTGCTGCCAGCGTGCTGGGAGAGCAGACACCACTCTCACACATCGCACACACATGATAATCTTTTACTGTCTCACAAACACACAGTTAGCACAGGCTCCTGCTCCAATCGGTGTGTGTGTGTGTGTGTGTGTGTGTGTGTGTGTGTGTGTGCGTGTGTGCGTGTGTGAGACAGAGATAGACAGATCGAGGAGGAGATGAGTGTGTCCAGTGCAGACCAGTATCAGGTTCAGACCAGTGATCCCTGTGCTAATACCCAGCTTTTCTGTTTTAGCTGCAGGGTGTCTTATGTAATCATAGACTTTTTTTTTTTTTTTTCCGGACCACTTTCACTGCCACCACCTTTTTTTTTGTTGTTTTTGCCATCAAATCCAAAGTGATAGGCTGTGAGGGCATCAAAGTAAATTAGAACACAAAGTGCAGCCCTCACGACATATCTGTCTTCGTTGCACTTTGTGTCAAAGGGGACGGCGATGATAGACGTGCAGCCTTCCAGCTCGAATGTTTAAAAGGGTCAGAGAGAGACGGGCTTTTGAGAGGCTTATCAAACCGATCTGACTCTAAAATATGTTTGAACACACGAGCATGCAAACAGAGAAGCATCCCGACTGGCTTCAGTGTTTACACCTTGAGTATTGGCCAGTTTCTTTGACTTTCCAGTGAACTGACAGTGTTTTGCATAAAAAAGATAAACGTTATACAGTCAACAAAATAAAATACCTGATTTCAGTCATAGAAAGCAGAACATTTCTCTATGGTCACATGCTATATACACTGTGTTACACAAGACTCTTACACACTTTTATTTAAAAAAATTTTTTTTACATTAATTGTAAACTGTATGTGAAAAATCTAAGTAACTTTAGAGCAGCATAAAACTGAGACGTGCCGATGAATGTAGGTACTGGGAAGAGTTTTCTTGCTGGTCACAGTTTGGTTTATTAAAGAACTGAAAGGACTGTGTGAAAGGGTTTATCGCACTTCTGCAGAACAACTGAGTCACTGTCCACACAAAATTCACAAAAAAAAAAAAAAAGAAAAAATTTGTTGCACTCACAAGTCCTAAATGCTAAAGTTCCTGACGTGTTTGTTGATCTTCACATAAAATAGAAACTATGAGAGAAGTATGCTGCGGGGAGGGGGGGAGGGGGACGGCACGATTTAAGAAATATAGACCTAAAAGTGAGATTTGTTATTACTTTGTGTAATTTTCATGCATTTTGTATGATTCTTCTCACATATTGAAAATAAGCCCAACAAAGAGAAGTAATGGTTTATGAAACCCACATGACCCGGAGCCAGAAAGCCTCACAGTTTCTGAGCAAAGAGACTTTTGGTTTTTCTTTGCCTTTTCACCAACAGTCCCAGTCCAACTATTCCACCTTTTAGCTACTGCTACATTTATGGTGGTTTCTAATACCACTCTTTTAATTTGCTCTCTTACATTTATATTAATACTAATCTACATTATTTATTCTAATCAATTACTTTTCAATCCAGCCTCCATGAAATCTCTCTTCTCAACATCCTCTGTTGTTTGTTGCATTTGCACCTTTTGCAAAACAACAACAAAAAATCCAAACAAAAAACACAATTCTTGTTGTCTTAACTTGCAGAAGTGACGTATTTCCTCATCACCTGTCAAATGTTACCAGAGCTCCTCACTACTTCAGAAATATGTGGTTTCAAAAGCTTAAAGGCCCTCTGCATCAAACTAAACAAAAAAAAATGTTTCTTTAATGTATACATATGTTCTTAGAGATGCTTTTTAATATGATTAATATCTCATGGAGCCATGGCCAAGGAAAATCCAAAAGCACTCCACCAATAGAAACATTAAATGTTGTGTGTCAGCTGTGCCCCTAAGCCTTTTCAGCACGTCTAGTCCAACAGGCTTCCCTATTGTTGTGCTCAGGGTACCTTCTGTCTGCTGTAAGCTGCTTATTACAGTAGAGATCCAAGGTACAATGTTGTCTAATTAAAGAGCTATTTCTGTTTCCTCTGGAGTCTGGATGTCATGTGGTAAACTCAATGTCAAAATGTTATGATATCCTTTTCATAAAGCAAGAAATATGAAATTCAGCATATCCTTATTTTTAGGACAGAGAAGGAGTGGGTCCTCCATCCACGCAAGATCTAGCTCACGATATTAGCCATGGAAACAAAGAAGTTAGATATTCTTTAAGTTCATAAGGTATACATTTATCCACGTCAATCAAGGTTAAAACAGCAGAAAAGAGAAAAACGTTTCACTCAAACAATAATAGATTTAATTGGATCAGAGTAGCTTCTGCTGCTTTTGTCGTCTGCCGTTCGGCAAACTGGCTCGCTGACTGACTGAAGCTGACTGAGAGACACGTGAGGGCAAACTGAGACACGGGGAAATCAAAAAGTGTGTCTGGTGTCTGAGGCGTGTTCACCTGCAGGTACAGAGAGACGCCTTATGTAGGACAGCTTTCCAACTGGGCTTTACTCAGACCTAAATATAGACGGGACAGAAGTAGGCCGAGCGGATAGTTCTGCCAAAAGGCGTTAAAAAGAAGCTGTGAATCGAGGTCTTTCACACAGTGAGTAAGAGTCAGGTTTGACATACTTATTTTGTGTTTTGACAACACGAGATGCAGCAGTTGTTTACTCTCGTTCAAACGTTGTTTTGTTCATTTTGCTTCAGTAAAGTCAAACACGTGGAAACGATCTAATTCTTGCTTTTATTGATGAAACAATTAACAAGGCAGCATTTCGTACAACAGAATGAATAAATAAATTAAAAAAAATGGTTTTTAGCCTTCCATGTGGGTGATATACTAAAAACTACTTGAGATGTTTTGCATTTAAACCTTTGGTCACAAATGAAAAAAAAAAAGAGAGATTAAAGCGTTTATTTATAAAAAAAAAAAAAAGAATCCCAAACCAGAGAGTACCTTATTAAAATCCTTTCAACTACTGCAAACTTGAATGCAGTTTAATGAGCTTTTATGTAATACACAAGCACAGTGTAGTGCAGAATTGTGAAGAGGAATAAAAAACATACCTGATTTTTAAATTCACATTAGAAAGAAATTTGTTTTCACGTCCCACAATCCATTTTGGAGCAAACTAAGTTGCAGATCTTGGGGTTTCCTTAGATGAGCCGCAGTCACCTAGAGACAGAATCTGTCGCTCATTCTTCTTCTAAATCTAGTTCCAGCTCAGTCAGATTGGCTGGAGAGTGTCTGCGATCACTTAAGTATTTACGCAGATTCTGAACCGGATTTAGTGCTGTGCTTTGACTAGGCCATTTTAGCACACTGACAATTATTTTAGCTCTGGTTGTATTTTTAGAGCTCCTGAACCAGTGCATCAGTTTTATCTGTTCTGCAGCTTCTATCAGGTTTTCTAACAGGTTTCCTCCCAGGTTCCCCGTTTACCTCCGTCCATCTTCTCATTTGACCAGAACAGTCCCAAAGCCTGATGTTGCAGCTACCGTGTTTCATCATACGGATGCCATGTTCAGGGTGTTCGCATCTAACCTTCTATTACACTTGTGACAAACTAGGACTGTTTTTTCTGACTTTCTTCACTTTTCCATGAATGCCAGTATTGGAATGCTCCTAAAAGGAATGCCTTCCTTGCTCAGTTTGTTTATTTATGTGGATGCTGTTGCCTTGGTAGCATAGCAACTGGATGATGGATTGACCACAGCTCTATTAGACATTTAAAGTTTGGAAAATTGTTCTATTACCTCAATTATGCTTTAAAAAATTTCCACGACCTGTTTGTTATGCTGTTTGTTCACTAATGTTTTCTGGCAAATTCAGTTGACTTAGATCAAGATTAACGTAAGCAAAGGACGAATCTACTCACTAATTAGATTTACTATCAAACTATTTTGGAGTTTGATAGTAAACGAGTAAATGGACTCGATGTATGTGCATGCAACTGTATACAGATTTTTGTTTTTAAAAAAGGCCGATAACCTTTTCCTTCCGTTACTTTCAGCATTACATGAATTCTCTACAGTAACTCATTTTTACAACAAATCAAATTTAGCCGGTGACAGGATTTTACTCATGTAGTTAAGGTGTCGAGAACAACTTTAAATTCTCGTATGGATGTCCTTTTGGTTTTGCTTCCTTTCCATAATATTAAACGCCTAAAGTCATGGTAGATGTTGGCTCGCTTTGAAAGATTCATGCTTTTACTTAACAGTGATTACGCTTTTATAGCAACGTTGTACAATTTAAGACAAGCTTGACTGAATGTGCATCCCGCAGAGAAGAACAGGCTCAGTGTTTTCCGCTCTAACCCCCTCGCAACCTTTTCAGGACGGAAGCTTCCCATCTGCTCCTCCGTTCCCGGGACTTCATGGGCAACCCGGTGACTCACTACACCCACTCTCTGCCGGAGCTGACAAGTGATTTTCAAGAAAATCTGGCTTTTATGTGTGCACAGTCTTGCTCATTTCAGCTGCGCTCCCCTCTTCCTCTGCAGCCCCCCACAACTCCCCTCTGTTCCCTCCTCCGGTTTTTGCCACCATCTTGAGGGACGCGGTGCTGACACCGCTATAAATCTCCATGTATATGGAAAGTGGGGCAGGACTGCACGTTGCATGTTGCTGCGACAAGGCTCGACTTGTTCAATCCAGCCACATGCACACAGCATACTTCACAATTACCTTCAAAGAGGGATATTTACAGTACATTCCTGCCAAGGGAGATGTAGGTCAGCTGCAGCTTTTTACACAACTGGAGGTGCAGCTTCTGAAGGGAGAAGATGAAGAGCAGGAGGATTTTTCTCTCTCTGCTCCAAAAGATAATACGAAGATCTTTTGTATCTTATGCTGTTGACCTGCTGAGTAATGTTTGCGTGTCAAGCAGGGTGTGATGTGTGATAAAGCAGTTTACCGACACTTCCCTGAGCAACCGTGCCAGTAAATGACATGGACTTTAAAACGCAGCCAAAACTGCTTACACCTTTTACCTCAATCCCTCCAGCCGCCTGATTTCTTTAGGCCAACCCAAATGATCCGTGTTCAAAATGAGACGTTAAAAAAAAAAAAAAAAAAAAAAAAAAAACCCAATTTAAAAAAAAAAAACAAAAGATGAGCAGTGCTTGAAACATCTCCCCAAACCAGCTTTGTCCTGCCTTGTAAGTCAGCTGCGCGCGCACACACACTGGCAGACATGGCCAAACCACATTGTTTGTGACTCATTAAGAAATCCCCACTCTCTGCTTTGTTAGAGATCCTGGCAGTGAGTCATTTCTGAGCGCTCGGGATAGGTGTGACATTCTGGCATCGGCTACTGCTGTCTGTGTGGAGGAAGCAGGAGGACAGAGCTTCAAATGCCAAGACACGAAGGTGGCCTTTGAAAATTGTTAATCTGGAATGGTTTTCAGCTGGTTCACCTTTTTTGCTTGCAAAGCTGTTTCGTGTGGTTGTTGGCTGGCAGCAAATTGTTTTGTAATGTTTTTACTACGTTGC
This sequence comes from Poecilia latipinna, assembly GCF_001443285.1. Classification (NCBI taxonomy): domain Eukaryota; kingdom Metazoa; phylum Chordata; class Actinopteri; order Cyprinodontiformes; family Poeciliidae; genus Poecilia; species Poecilia latipinna. Next base: position 133,031 of record NW_015112696.1, on the reverse strand, counting down.
ATGAAAACGGTTTCAGGGATTGCAGTAAAATAAGCTAATAACCGGCTTCTATAAAAAGTTGTTTTGGGGTGTATTTATGATTAAGATTTTGTTTTTAAATTTACTTAAAACCAAAGGAAGGGCCTAAGCATGTCCCGAATAGAACTGACCAATGAAAACCAGTAATGGAGTCAGTGTTGGGGAGAAGGGAAGCCACAACTAGTCATTGTTAAAATGTTTAAAAGAAATTTAAAGCTAATAAAGCAAGAGTTTTTTCCCTGCAACCTTTGTCCACTGTTAACTGAAATCTCAAAACAGTAGCATGAAAACAAGGACAAGTTATTGTTAAAATAGTATTTCAGCTAAGTGCTATATATTTAAAAAAAAAAAATGTCGACAGAAGGAAGAGAGGTTCATCAGACTGGAGCTGAATGTGTGGAGTCACATTTATCTTTAGAAACAAAGCACATCTCTGGTAATGCATTTGTTTTTTTACAATTTTGCAGCTCTTTTAGCATTGCTAACCCATAATTTAAGCAATTTATTAAAGATGTTGTGACAAAATTCAGGCATATAGATGTGGATGCATTCGCATCATCAGATCAGGAATTCCCTGATTTTAAGCTACTTGGTCAATCAGTGAGAAATCCATAAGCGAAAACCCACAAAAAAAAATAAAAAATAAAAATCTCAGCTCCGCTGCAGGATGAATGTATCGACTAGTCTGCGTTGTGAATCATTTGACTGTTAAAGGCAATTCAATAAAATCTAATAAATCTAATTAAATATTGAACTCAAATTAAACCCATCAACGAAGCTCTATTGCGTCAAGACCAACCTGGGAACTTTGCAAGGTTGCTTCACTGTTTTAATTTTACATTACGAACACACACTTAAATTTACAGATAGTTCCTTGTGTGCTCTCCATTTCTGTCTTCATGGGATTCCTTGTTTTCACAAAGCAAATGAAGATTTGTGCAAATCACATAATCTTTTCTGGCATAAAAGAACAAATTGCTTAAAATCGTCCCCTGGGGGGGGGGGGGCTTTGTTTCTTTGTTCAGAAAAAAACTCGGGGTTTTTTTTAAAGCAAAAGCAGCAGAATATGAACCAAGAGACGCCCAACAGAAGTATGTTTGTGTTCTGCTCAGGCTTTTTACAAATATGCAACATTTTAAAATCCCTGTTATTAATGCCAACAAATTCTTAAGGATAAAATATTTGAAACAGAAAAACAGTAAAACTCACAAACGGCAAATACTCTGAAAGAAAGAGATTTGGTCAAGACGACAAGTGCAACATGGTTTTATTGTCAAACTGGTAATTAAGATATGAACTTGATTAATGCCATATCAAATCTTAATCTCCGCTGTAGTAAAGTGCCGATCAAATCGAGTTGCCCTGGGTGCCCTAATACATTTTCTGTCTGGTTTGGAACTGCAATATGAAATCCTACAAATTATGAAAAGCCCTTTTTTTTCCCCCCTCCCTCTATCCTTCCTCTCAACCCACACGTCTAGAGCTGAATGTGCAAACATGATGATCACAAAGCTTTACTATTCTGTGTATTGAGGCATCTTCTTTTCTCCCTCGCTTTTCAGTCCTGGTGCTCGTACAAGACGAACCAGCTGCAGTCTGGTGGGAGTCGTCGTGGGAGGTCTCCCGCGGTGACGGGGCTGCACATGCACAGCGAGGCAAACGTTAGCGAGCTAACCCGGACTTCTCTGCCGCTCGATCGGGTCGGATAAAAATTGCAAAACTAAAATAAACGGTGCCGTTTTAAAGGTCAGCCGCGCGCGAGCGTCGAGAGGTCACTTTTGTGTACGAGGCGGCGCTCTGGAGAGTTCGGCCTCTGCGGTTTCTCAGTGGCTGTCGTGTGCAATGTGGAATCTTCATGAGCGCCACTACATTTAAAGGCCTGCTCTCAGTTTGTGTAACTCATTGAAAAAAAAAAAAAAAAAAAAAAACTACGCATACAACAAACAACGCATGGAAAACACACACCCGCACGTCAGTCGCTCAAAAATCGTTCACTCTTCTCACAGAGTCAGCATTATGGTTTCACCTCCACCCGACAAGGCGGATTACGAAAGGAAGCAACGAAGAAAACGGGGAAAAAAAAAAAAAAAAATGAGATATTGCACAGACAAGTGCCGGCACAGAATACAACAGTCTCTTTCCAACAGCCCAGCCTGTGCATAGGAAAAATAAAGCACTTATGGTGTTCACACACTCTGTCCCCCTCTCCCCCCTTTTGTAAAGCTTTGTTACACATCAAAGTGGGAAAGACTAATGACTGTAAAATCTACTCCACTCAGCAGAAAAGAAAAAGAACAAAACCTGTGTGTGTTGTTAAGAGTACAAAAAAAAAAAAAAAAAACCTGATGATGGCTGAGGAAGAGTCCGGGTCCGTTGGCAACAGTGAGGGGGAAAAAAGCAAAAACCTAAATAAGAACAGTAGTAGTAGGCTGAAGACTGGAGAGGACAGAAGCAGGTGATGTCGAGACTGGATGGGAGCCAGCATGGAGAAAAATCTCTCAAGTTTCATTCAATAAATAGCATTGTGGAATATGAAAAAAAAAAAAAAAATCCTCAAGCAAAAACATGTAAATCCCTCTGTTCAAGTTCATTAAGAGAAACAACCAGTTATAATCCATGTTCCACCGTGATTCTAATACATCCCCACCGACCGATGGCGGTCAGCGCTGCGGCTCTATCGGCGAATTCAGTCCATCCTGGTTAAGTTGGGTATTTAGTGTGAGTTTCTTCTAGCAAACCAAACCCAGATAACAGTCCGTTTTGTTGTTTTTTTTTTTTAAACACCCTGTGGGTTAAGTGTGTGTAAAGCTCCTCGAGGTGTACGGTCAAGCTCCCGCTCCGCTTTCTGTCCCTCGCGACCCTGTTGCTGTACAATCATTATCTGTGGAGCAAGACGAAGGCTTCCAGCTTCTCGGGAATGTTCCCCCGGTAGTGGAGGCTGTGCTTGATGATGGCCCTGGCAGCGAGGCACTGCAGCGTGGTGTGGTTGATGGGCTGGATGACGTTCCGGGCCAGCTCCTTCTCGTCCAGGAGGTCGCAGGCCGTCTGCTGGAAGGCGTTTGTGCTGTCGAAGTGATTCCCGCAGGAAATCAGCAGGTTCATGATGTCGGGGTGACCGTTGGATGCGGCTATGTGGAGGGGGCTGCGGGGGGAAAAAAAAAAATGAATAAGATTGTTACATTGTACCACAAATTTATTCCCGACAGGGTAGGTAAGCAACTTGCAGCAGTATTTGCAGCTGAAGGCTCAAATTTTAGGGCATTTTAAAAGACGACCGCAAACAGAAGCGCACAGCTGAAGTTACTGGGGAGGGGGGACATGTGGCTCACAACATTTTGTTCAGAAACAAAACGTGAACAGTGTGATATGCCAATGCATACAAGTCTGCTTTGGAATTCCTCGACCAGCTTCGTACATCTAGACACTGACGTTTTTGCCTGTTGCCATTTACAAAATACCTCAATATAAATCAGTTTGGATGGAAAGAATCTGAACTTCAGTTTTCAAAATAAATTCTTATCAAAAAATTGTTCCAGACTTTGACTGGAACGACCCGACTCATGAATATGGGGCAGCATTATGTACTTTCCAGGCACATGGTTCCATTTACAGCACTATTAACTATGTTACAGTCAGTTATAAAAACATTGTACATGTCAAACATGACTTGACTTTGCTTGTGGCTCTTTCTGACACACTGCACATTACCACAATGTTTCTTCATTGAACCTTTAACAACATAATGAGGAGTTTTAGAATGAGAAGTAGTTCCTGTGATGATCTCAGCAAACTCTCAGTTCCATCAGGTGTTTGCCAATTGCTGCTGCCACTAGTCTAGAGGGGCTGAGTGGGGGAGCCATGTTACTGTCCCCCGCGACTCTCCCACACGGAGAGTTTCCTCTGCATATTTCAAAATGTGTGGCTAATTAGAAACTGAACTTTTTATTGCTTTCTTTCAACAAAGGACTTCTGCAGGCCACTCTTGTATAAAGATCACATTGTTGGAGAGCAAAACCTGCCAACACATTCGACCACTTCAGCAGCTCCTCCAGAGATCCCATAGGCCTCCTGCAGATTCTGATTGATTCTCAATACAACTTGAAACAATTAAAGAGCTGAAATACAGAAATGCATGCTAAATTTCACCATCCAGTTCACAAATGTGCAGTCCTTACTATTGGTCTATCATATACTGTAAAGCTCCAGTAGCACATTTATACTGCGCTTATAGAGGCGTGAATACTTTTGCAAGGTAGTGCGTCAAGCCTTTTATTTATTTTTATATACATATTAGAGATGTGGCGATCAGGTTTTTTCCTGCCGATTCCGATCACCCATGAGGGCTGATCACCGATACCGATCACATAATTATTATTTATTTATTTTTTATCATAAACCCTACCGGTTACATTATGTGGAAAAAGGAACCATGAATTCAATTTAATTTAGACAAAAACTTGTTTTTAATAACTTTTTTCAAGAAGAAAACTAAAAACAGGCATTGTGCAAATTGTACTGCTATAGTAATACTATCTTTAACATACTGATAACATATGAAGGCTCTGAAGAGGCTAAATAAAACCTCTCAACATTGCCAAAAAAATTCAAGTATAAAACTTAACATTCAAAGGCAAATACAGGAGCCATTACAATACACAATCCAGAGTTACTGAATGAAAACTTCCTATTAGCATGGCGGCTAGCTGATTACTGCTAGCTCTGATTGGCTGTTTCTGACTGAGCGGAGTAATTATGCAGATCAGGGAGGAAAGCGATTATTTTTTTTAGAGATTATCTGTCTCATGTTAGGACAGCGAAAGTTTTAATGTAAAATGTATTTTTTTAAGTTATATGCTGCAGCTTTAAGCAGAGGTTCGGTGTGAGAGTTCAATACCAGGTGGAGCAGAAGCGAAGCTCCGTCTGTGAAATATTACTACCTGTAGCGTAGCAGCGGTTCAACAGGAGAGCAGAACCAGCGTCTGACATCGCAGCTCGAAGGCTTAAATCACTTTCCAGGTTATTTGTTTAGCTTTCTGACCGTCATGTAGCTGTGCGCTGCTTTACCTGCTGTCTGATCCTCCGTATGTCTTTTTTGCTGCAGTGAGTCTCGATGTAGCCAAACTCCGTCAAGTATCTCATTGTTTTTATGCCATATTAGATTCATCGTGTTGTTGCATTTTAACCTGCTTCAATTTCCC
>NW_015112696.1:92597-124852 GCF_001443285.1 Poecilia latipinna | reverse complement strand
GAGCAGAAGCGAAGCTCCGTCTGTGAAATATTACTACCTGTAGCGTAGCAGCGGTTCAACAGCGAGAGCATATATATATATAAACAGAGGAACAGTTTTTCGGTAAAAAGCGGACCTGTTGTCGTCTTCGTCCCGGCTGTTGACATCCGCCCCGCACTCGAGGAGGATGGACGCCACCGTCAGGGAGGGAAACTTGCACACAGGGTAACGGCCCACACAGGTGGTGTTGCGGTCCACTGCCAGGTGTAAAGGGGTGAAGCCGTTCTTCCCACATGGCTGGAGCTTCAGGAACCTAAGCGGGTAAAGGTTTTGAAGCGCTGAGTCAAAAATATTCAAAACAGCCATGAGTCATTAATCTTATGAAGGCAATCTGGATGTCGAGACTGAATCATAGCTTTTTGGGTGTGAATGACAGAAAAGTTCAAAGACCTTTGATGAGAACAAAGTTACACTGATCCCATTTTATAAGCAAAACTGAGTCATTTTACAATATTAGGTCAGAGAATATCACTTGAAAATGATTTTTCTCATTCTGCCACATACCTGTAGATGGTTTCCTTCTTGAAATGGTCCTGCTCTGCGGTACATGGCACCTTCTCCAGGAGACAAATGAGGTGCAGGATAATCGACAAGGCTTTGCTGAGCTGAGCGGGGTCAGGCGGCATCGGCCCGATCTGTTTGACCGCCCGCTCTATCTCCAACACGCTCTTGGTCAAGATTCCCATCAGGTCCTCGAAGGAGACGGACGTCCCCAGGAGCCCCTTGGCCCTGTCCTGCAGCATGAAGGAGAAGAGCTCGGCGAACGACAGCAGGCTGGAGGTCGTCATGGGGCTCAGCGGGTCCAGGTTGTTCTGCTGCATTTCCAGCGCGTACTTCCACAGGTTGATGCAGCGCTCGAAGTTTCCCGAGTCGGCGTAGACGGCGCCCCGGTAACGGATGTAGTAGGATGTGTCTGGATGCTGGGGGCCCAGGATCCTCTCCCGGATGAGCAGCGCCTGCATCCGCATCTCGTCCGGGTCGGAGATCAACCCGTCCAGCTCCTCCCCGTTTGTGACCTGAAAGGAAGATTTCAAACAGTTGAATATATCTGGGAATATCACCATGGTGAAAGCGCCAAAGATTTTTTTTGTTTTATGAAATGAGAAACAATTTCTAATCAAAGAAAAGTTTAAAGTAGTCTCTTTTACTCAGCCTCCACTTCTTTAAAACCCGACAATCAGAAAAAATAATCCTCACCTCTTTAGCATAGTCGTAAGCCATGATAAGCTGCTTGGGTTCCGGTTTGTGGACGATGTTGTTACTGTCTGTGTATCTCAGGTCCATGGCTCTCTTCCAATACTTTAACGCTCCCAGCAGATCCCTCTTCTTGTCGACGAATGTCGCTCCCAAAAGCTCCAAGGCATCAATTCGCTCCGTGTGACTCGTCTACGGGGGGAAAACAATGCGGCTTTTCCAGTAAGTGATTCAAAACACAAACTCTCACGTTCTCATGCTGACAAAAACGCCTCGCACGGCTATCGACGGAAAAGGCTGACCTGCTGGTGCGTCGTCAGGTAGTCTACGATGTTCGTATGGCCGGTGACGCTGGCAGAGAGGAGCGGGGTCATGCCGTAGCCGTCCCGCTCCATGGTTGCACCATACTGCAGCAACATCCGCATGATCTCCAGGCTGCCGGACTCTGCGCAGTCATGCAGCGCCGTGTTACCTGAGATCAGAGACGACGCAGGCCTTTAAGTCAGGCTGTAGGCTTATTTACATCCAATCAGAACATTAAAGTCACTACAGGCTGCTAGGAATTAATCCCATCAGGCACAATTAATAAACATCTTTTCATAAGGAGTTCAATAACGCTGGAAATTGTCTTTAGTCTCAAAAGGAAAAATAAAAACTGTACTTAATAGATTCGAGTTTTTATAAAATTGCAGCAACAGAAATGAAGCATGTCTCGCCTTGGTTTTTATTTGTATCGTTATTTTCTTGGTATTTTACTGTCAATTTTATTATCAACTTAATTTTATTTCTTATTTTATGATTTATCTACCTATGATTATTTAGTTTTTGTGAGGCACTTTGGTCAGCCGAGGTTGTTGTAAATGTGCTACATAAATAAACTTTGACTTGATCTGTGAACTGCATTTTGTTTACGACTCTGCTATCTTGTACCGTGGCGTGTAAAAGTATTTATCTCAGATGTTTTCTCAGTTTGTCATGTAACAACCAAAAACTTCTATGCATTTCTTTTGGATTTCATGATACTCCAACAGAAAATGGTGATGATGTACAAGAAAAAAAATTCAGTTATTGAACACATGAGCGAAAACAATATATATATTAAAAAAAAAGTTTACTAATGCACCAAAATAAGATTTAGTGTTACACAATTTAAGCTAAATATTTAATTGCAATAATAATACAACACCATAATCGATGTCCCCACCACTAGTTGCAGGTGTCCATTTAACTGGCTAAATGTTTGGTTTGCAGCTCTTCAATGAATGACACCTAAAATGTTAAATCCTGTCACATATTGCAGCCAAGCTGTCCCTTGCAACTGCGATGCTGCAGAAAGATATTGATGACAACACCGTTTGGATGCATTGAGCAGGTTTAATAAAACCCAGAGCAAAACTGCTACCTTCAAAAGTTGCCCACTTAGTAAACAGAGTCCACCTGTGTAAAAGCAGATAATGTTATGGAGAAGTTCTAAGTAGGTTTAGGTAAAAAAAAAAAAAAATATATATATATATATATATATATATATATATCCCAAGCTTTGAGTTGTCTGTAAGATGTTCAATCTGTACTCAAAATAAGAGCATGGCACAACTGCAAACTTGGCAAAGAGATAGGCTAAAGAAAAAGGAGACCATCAATTAGAGAAGCAGCCAAGACATCCATGGTAGCCCTGCAGAAAACCACAGCAGCGGCTGACAAGACAACCTCTGGTTGTGTTCTCCACAAATCAGGCCTTAATGGAGGAGTGGCAAGAAAGTAGCTGGGATGTCGCGTTTGCAGTTCCCCACAAGCTATGAGAGAGAAACCACAAACATACATCTGGTCAGATGAGACCATCTGGCCCAAATGCCAAAAATAAGCTAAACTAATATTATACATCACCTCAAAAAAAAAAAAAAAAAAAAGAAAACTGGACAGAATGTATTAAGGAACACATTTGTGGAAGAATCATGTTGTGGAGATTATTTTCCTCAGACGGGAGAGGAGCTATTTTTTTTTGCCCCTTCAATTTTCCATTTGCATTTAATCACAAGACCCTGATTTGTATAAAAACACATCATTAACACAAAAAGCAAAGACACAAGACAAAACAAAAGGGTATGAATACTTCAGACTTAGACTAGTTTTCAAAACATCTCAATGTATTTTTTGAATATTTTTTAGCTTGCCCATTTCTCTTGAACATTATCAGAACCACATGTTTGCTAACCCACTGACCTACAAATGAGTCAAGCATAAAAAAGGTAAATAAATCTAAAAGGAATGGACTAGAGCTGTTCACACACACAATGCCATCTTTTAATACTTTTTCCCCCCAAGGCAGTCTGTCACAGAGACATTTTTCCTTCCATTTCTTGGGAGCGCTACAAAATGTCTCTTTACAGTTTCTAAATTGTAACAAAAATAAAAATCCTTGATTAGCTCCACTGATGCCGTCTAAAATATTTTGGTCTTAAAGGGCTGATCTTTGAGAAAAAGGAGCTTTTAACCAGATCAAAAACAAATCTTTCCAGAATTAAACCCACTACAATTTCTGCAGAAGATGCATACGTTTTACTTTTATTTTAAAAAGTAGGCAACAATTTAAATGTACTAAAGAGCCACCTGTATCTTTTTCTACATCTATTATTCACTTTTCAAGCAAACAAAAATCATACAAGTTCGATTTAGTGGTTTATGGATAAACTACACTTGAGGCTCCCACTGGATCAAAACAAACTTTTCACAAAAAACTTTGACAGCAGTTTAATATGACCGAGCTACAGGAGGTTAAAATGTCCAACATGTGGGATTGAGAGTTTCACAACTTGATTGCAGAAACATGCTTTGTATATCAACGATATTGCATAAAGAATACAGTAATATTTTCCCCTTATTTGGCCCTAATCATGCAGCTGCTACACTTTCCACTGCATCTAAAAAAGTAAAAATAGTGAAGATATGAAACTCTCATGATTTCAGAGGAACTTTGAAAACAAAGGCTGACTATGGAATATTTTAAAGCAGAAGCTAAGCCTCAACACTAACAAGTTATTGAGAAACAAAAAGAGGAAAAAGCCCCGATTTGATGACAGACTAGAGGTTTGCTTGATCTTAGGTGATTTCTATTATTTGACTCAACCACTTTTGACTAGCTTACTTACATTAACTAGCACTGAGCCAATCTTTTTTTTTCCAGAAAGAAGTCACTCACTATAAATGAAAAAAATACCAATGATCACAGCTGTATTGGTAAAGGAGCATGCAGCTCCTGTTCAAACTCACTGAACAGAAATGAATGTTGCATCATCCCTACACTGCAATTTAATCAGGCGAGCTGAAGGTAAGCTGTATGAGAAGTGTTGTTTTTTTTTTTTAATCAATGATGTGTAGGAGGTGGGAACTAATATATGCCAACCTAATATATGTGCCTGTTTGCAGGTTTGTCACTGTTCTGCAGGATTTACATGAGGATTGCATGATGGAGACAGATTTTGAGAAACGCAACTCTCATGTCAAGCCTTCGCCGTTCCATATGCACCACTTATTTGGTACACACACCGCATGTTACATTACGTTGCACAACAAATAAAGGACTGAGGTTCATGTAATGCTAGAATTTGTAATCGTATACTATTGTCATGATCTATAAGTAAATGTCCTGTGATCTTTCAGTGTTTCTGGAACTCCAAGTAAAAAACTAAGTTTGATACTTCAGACACACCCAGACAGAGACGGAGCTGATGTAGCTTTCCATTGTGAAACCAGAAGTTCGTGTTGGTATGCTGAGTCATTTAGGCCAGAAATACGCAAGTGCATCTCCATTTTTGTGTCATACGACATCGTTTTAGAAACTCTGTGGTGGTTCTGGGTCATTCTGATGCATTTGATCTGGCTAGTTTTAGTGGCCAATATTGCCATCTTGTTTTCTCTGAGGTCTGACCTCCCAAAATCACAACACAAAGGGAACAGATGTGCTGCTGGTTTTTTGATTGGCATCAACAGTTTGAATCCAGCAGGAAAGGAATTAAAAGATGATCTCCCTTTAACCATTAAGGGATATGATTATGTAGATTATCAACTAACACAAAAACTGTGCATTCAAGTATATACTTGTTGTTGCTTGATGGGTTTATAGACTTGAAATTTGGTGACTGTAGTGGCCGGTTCAGTATTCACGGAAAATCTATTAGAAGATTGTTTTTTGTCTGTCTTCATAGAGCACATCTAAAATATTCAAAACAAAATAAAGCCTGGGAAGTTGAAGTTCCTAGGAGCAATACTACATTAGACTCTATTGGCTGATGTTCGCAAAGCAGCAAATCCAGAAGCACATTCAGTGTAGTCTGTGTACTTTTGAGCTTACCTTTTACACTTTTCCTGTTGACGTCCGCACCTTTCTCCAGCAGGTACTGAGCTATCTCTTTGTGGCCCTTGTAACAGGAAATCATTAGACACGTGTGTCCGTGTCTGTTGGCCACCTCCAGGTCAGCTTTGTGCTCCACTAGGTATCTGACGATGTCCAGGTGCCCGTCAAAGCAGGCTGCCCTCAGGGGCGTAGAGTTGGTGAGGGTCGTGCTGTTGACAGAAGCTCCGTGCCCCAGCAGGGACTGGACCACCTTCAGGTGACCCGCCGCCGAGGCAGCCCAGAGAGGGGGCGCTCCCTCTATCGTCTCCCCATCAAAGTTCACCGAGCCCCCGACCTCGACAGGAGCGCAGCAGCATTCCAGCAGGTACTCCACCAGGTCCAGGTGGCCGTACCGGGCGGCCATCAGCAACGGGGTGGCTCCGTTTGTCTTCTCGCCCATCAGCTTGGTGACTTCATGTCCATCTTTGTTCTCCAACAGTTTCTGAAGCAAACGGAGTTTGCCGTCCCTGGCCGCGTTATACACCGCCGTCTTTAAATCCATGTCTGACGGCGAGCTTCACGGTTGGGGTCAAAGTGTAAGGGTGTCGGTAAAACAAAGGGGGCAAGGGTCACTTGAAGCTGGGAACCCTTTGTTTACAACCTTTCAATTTCAAGCTAACGCTAAGCTAGTTAGCTTCCGTTTTCGTTATTAAGAGCCCAGAAAGGAACGAGGCTGTTAACAGATGAGCCTTAGACCTTTGGCATCAGTACAGTCGGTTATGTGAAACTTTAGGTCTATTAATAACAGAGTCGTTTCAAACGACCCTTGATGATCAGGCGGTACATTTAACTACGAGCTAGCGAGTTAGCTAATAAACTTCCTTGATCGATGAAGCTCGAATACTGCTCTACTTTTCACCTCTTTACTGCTCGCCTGAGCGACTCTCTCCCGCTGGTGTATCTTCCTCTCCTTCATCAGCTCTGTTCCCTTCGCTCGTCATTGTTCCACGGCATTTCACGGTTTTTATATCCTCCTTCTTAGGGCCGAAGAGAAGAAATTCACCCCCGCCCGTAATCCCGTGCTACTGCTGCGGCTGTTAGCCTAGCCTGGAAAAACGACCGAAAGAGTTGGGGATATCCCCCAGTGTCAGAGCGGAGTGTTTCTTCTCACAGGCGTCAAAAAACAAGCAAAAATCAAAAGGAAACGGATTCTACCCCCTAGAAATGGGGGGGTTATACTCTTCCGGTGAAACCACTCAGCGAACTGACTCGGTGGAATATTTCCCAAAGAGGTAAAACGTAAATTAGGGAGCCTAACCGCCCACGAGCAGACCGGATGATCACGACTCAGTTTCTGTCAAATCACAAGCTCAACGCAGTCGTTCCTCTCCTTAAAGGGGAATGACTGACGGGTCACTGTCCAATCACAGATCGCATAGCTTGTTACGTTGTCAATCGTAGGAAACTAAAGTTGGGAAGAATACTGAGCAAGACTAAAAAGTGTATTGATCAAACGTTGGTAAAATATGTGGCTTACTAAGACATGAGTTTGGAGGAAGTGAAAATATGTGGATTCTCAGTTGAAATTTAAAAATCAGTTTACCAAAATCCAAATAACAATTCCTCCTGCAACGGGGAGGAAGTAGTTGATTGTATCAACTACTGATACAATCAAATGTGTCAGTAGTGTCTTGCAAAAGTATTCACGCTGATTTATTTTTTTTTTAATTTGTGATACTACGATACTCGGATTTTCTAGTTCAACACCAAGAAACGCTGAATTGTAAAGTGTAAGGAAAATTATGCATTTTTATTATTACAGGTAAGACCAAAAATTTTACTTTTGGCCTACATGCAAAGTACATTGTAAAATTGAAAACGTTTCTTGAACACACCATGATGAAACATGCAAATATTACCATGTTGTGGGAATACTGTTCTTCTGTAGGGACACGGCTCATGCTCCGGGTAGGAAAACATATTGAGCTGCCTATTGAGCAAACATGGAAGAAAAGTTGAAGAGACTACAGAACTTCATGCTGCGGTGGAGGCTACCTCCGACTGGACAACGATCCTAAACATCCAGTAAGAGCAACAATGGAAGGATTCAGGTCTAGGCATATTTGTATGTTAGAATGACCCAGGCAAGGTCCCGGCCTAAATCCAAAGGAGAATTTGTGAAAAGGCTTGACAATTCATTTTTATGGATGAAATCTTTCCCATCTGTCTGAGGATGAAGAATAGGCAAAAAGTTCAGTGTATAGATGTGTAAAATTAGTAGACATATGTCAAATGATTTGCCGTAGTCACTACAACAACCGGTGGATGTACTAGGCTGAATATTCATGAATACCATACTTTTGAAAGAAAGATAAAAATCTATTTGCCTTAAAATCTTCTTTCCACTTCATAATTATGAAGTTTGTCTGTAACAGATGCAATGACTAAAGTTCACCTATATTCAAAAAATAAAGTTAATATAAAGAAAAGTTTATATCAGTGCAATGAGATAACTTCTTGTAGGCAGCAGCAGAAATAAAAATAGGAAAATAGAGCATAATGAAACATAGTGTGACCTAAACAAGAGAAAGTAAACAGACATCATTTGTCTATTATAAAACCTTGATGTGTAAAAATGTTAATTGGTAAGGACAATATTCCATGGCAGGTTACATCAGCCTTTTAAAAGTGCAACACACTTCAATCCAACTGCGATTTAATATTTTTTGCATGTTTAAACGTAATTGTTGCCTTTGTTGGTCATTTATTTTTTTGTCCGAGAGGGCAAAGTAGTCTCAATTTAAAGTATAAACGTGTTAATCTTTTTCTACTGTCTTCCAAATGGGCAATGTTATAACATTGTCTGACGACTTTTCCGGTAGCTTTGGTAACGCAGCCCCCTACAGGCTGAAAGAAAGATGACCAGGAGGTACGGCTCTAAACTTAATGTGCCTTTCTTCACAAAATGCTAAAACAAATAAAATAAAATAAAATAAATAAAATAAACAGAAATTTTGAACAGAAATTTATTCAAATATCCCGGTAACTTAACATCCAAGAAACACCACAGATATAGTGACCTATCACTACCAGTGCATAAGGTTTTAAGAAATACCAACATTCCACCACACATCAGTATTTAACACAAGGTGACTAGAAAAGATGAAAAAACTAAAATGCAACTGCATATCTAAGATATTATAGTAAGCCATTCAGGTGTTTTTAAATCATCTGTTCGATCCAATTAACACAAATGGAAAGTAAAAAGGAATAAAAAAACACTGGTAAAGCAGGTCAATAAATTATCAAATTTAAAGCCATTAAAATATAAAAGTAATGTCTTTTAGCTGATCTGATATCATTGTGACTCTGCAACAAACCACTGATAATCCATCGGAAGGTTGTGTCTCAGTGGTGTGTGTGAATAAACAAAATAAATAAATCTCATAAAACCAAACCAATTTAATCTAGTGCAACAGGTTTACTCTGGAGTCAAAATCAAACTGAAACTAGAAATACTGGTGCTTACTGTTTATTTTGTAAACAATCCAATTAGCCAGCACAAGATTGATTCAAATTACAATTTTAACCCAATAATAATAAAGATATTTTGTTGGGAAAAAAAAAACAACTTTTTAAACAAATTTACAACAGTGTTGCATAAAACTAAGAAGAACACAAGGCTATGGGATAAATATACCATTACACTTTAAAACAGAAAAAGGCAGGACTACATAAATCACTAAACACAAACTGGAAAAGCTTGTGGAGTTAAAATTGTTGGCCAAACCACCTTCAGACACAAAACGCCCAAATCAAATAAAACAGCACAACTCCTCAATTTAATCTGGGTGATAAATCAAGGCATTAATTTGCTGATAGAACATGGAGTTAATTGAAATGAAATTGCTTTACCAATTAATTATTTCATAGACATTTGGTTACTTGAGTGTGACAAGTATACAAACCAAAGTTTTGAGGAGGAGTGTTAAATTAGTATGAATGTTGGTCTTTCCCTGGCATCATCCTATCAAGTGACTTATTTAAAATGAAAAGCTGACAATAACCAAAACAATTTTCTTTAACTCGCCTAATGGAATAAATGAATCTGTTTATTCTAATAGCAAACAGATTTATTTATTAGCAAATACATTCATTTAATAAAATAAAATAAAGGTTTTATTTTACCAAATAAAATCTTTGTGGAGAGCCGCCTTTGCGTCGAGTGCGATTCCAGAGATGAAGATATGGAGAAATATCCATAAAATCCCAACATTGAGTAAATTTGTTTTCTACAAACTGCACTTTGAAAAATGCAGCAGATGGTGAATGGTAAAAGATGGACACAACAAAAACACAAATAAAACAAGAACATAACAACTCAAGGTCTGTTTTAACCACAGGCCAGTTTGACCTGTTTTTAATAACCACATCATCTAGCCCCTCCTGTCACCTTACTTAAACCCCCCTCAACACCATTTTTGCCACAAGAGTTATTTGCGTAAAGTTTTTAAGAACCACAGTGCTAATCAAGAAGGAAATATCAGAATATTTGATATGAGCAAACCTTCACATCAGCACTGTTGTTCTTACTCACTCTATGCTATGCACACCTGCTCAGATATAAACAAAAAGTGATGAACCAGGTCCTGCAGCCCAAATGCTGTTACGATCCAACTCTTGTCATGGTGGTCTTCTTGTCCGAGAAGAAACTTCTAAGCAGGACCACCTGGCTGATGCTGACCACAAGCAGGATAATGGCCTCTCCGATAGACCAGAAGGCAACACGGGTGTTCAGGTCCTCCGCCCGACTGCGCCCCTGGGCCTCACGGAGGCGGAAGTGCGTCTGGTAGTCTATGACGGACTTCAGGGCCTCGTGGATAGACACACAGGCTGATTCCATCTGGTAAAAGTAAAGGAATTGAAGGCAGATTGATTTAGGAGATTTAGTTGGAACAGAAATGTTTTTCAATATTCAAAATAAGCTGAAACTGAAACAGGAAAGAACTTAAAACTCTGGCATAGCTGCTTCTGGGGATTTGCCCCTTTGACAACAAAAACACATTGTAGGAACATTCGGACACAAATAATTTAGGAAATCCAACCCAAATAATGTGAAGAGGCTGAACGGAGATCGCAAGATTTTTGTTTCCGTCTTTTAGGTTTTCAAGTTCACTGCTGAAGAAGAACTCAGCCGTTACTTTAATATATTTATTTAATTTTAATAAGGTATTATGCAGTTATAAGAATATCATAATCATTAACTTTATTTATAAAACACTTTACACCAACCACTGCTGAAACAATGCTGAACATGAGTGATCAATATGATATAGAAAGCATAAAGTAAAAAGCTAAGCACACAAAGAATTTAAAACAATAAATTCAAAATATAATAAGGATAAAAAAAAACATTCTGACTGTTGTCATCATTCTTGTGATAACAGTCTATTCTTCTAAACAGGCTTCTACCAGACAAAGTTTAATGTTAACATGGTGGTAGTGAATTATTACTGTTTGTCAGTGTTATCCACATAGCTACAATCTGTGCTATACATCATCAAACCTAACACTCACCTGAGTGAGAGCAGTGACTCTGTTCTCATTGGGGAAAAGGGGAGGATCATCACCGACTTGGAAATCAAAGTAAACGGTCTTGTGCGTGAAAGTGGAGAACTCGTTGCTGAAGCAGAACTTGAACGTGCCATTCTTGGCAGCTGTAAAGGTAAAACTGTCGTATTGCTTTTTCATCTCCTTGTAAAGTGTAGTGCCGTCTGGGTCCTCTAGGCGGCAGTCTACGTCATAGTGGCCACCGGTTACAACCTGGGATAACAAAGAGAAGAACAATCTTTTTTTTTTTTTTATTTAAACAAAAGCAACATCCTAGTGCACAATAGTGATTTGATTAGGTATTGTGTTTAATAGATTAACACCAAGGACTCGCTATTGACAGTCCAAAACAAATCTGTTAGATTTATAGAAACTTTAATGTTTTTACATATTCAGCGCAAGTGATAAATCATATACTGACTTCATCATGCCCCAAAGCAATTCTATGACAGAATAGGAGTGTTCTCTGCATTCAATAACCCATCACACTGATTAAAGGCAAAACTTTGTCAATCCAGAGCATCCCAATTCTGAAAATATTCTGAGACGGAAGTCCTCGCCCTAACTCCAAGGCAGAGTTTAGTAATCCCTACTAAGGAAGTTAATTTCAACCATCTGAATCTGGAATCAAATGTTCGTGCTCTTGATTCATGCCGATAGGTGAGAGTTTAAACAGACAAACTCATGAACTCAAACCTTTGCTTTTTGGCTCTGCTGTTGCTGCTTCTTTTTTCTTTTTAACATGACAGATCAAACTACTGGCCATCTTACTGCAGACTAGACCCCGACCTATTCGTCTCCCACTTCCTCCTATCATCACTCATAAACCACACATTAAAATTCTTTAAATTTTCCCCTAGTAGCCCTGAGAGATGCACTACCTTTTCCAGTTGAGAAATTTATCTCATAATTTACTTACATTTTTTGGAATGCGTTTGTCTCATTTTTTTCTTGCCAACTCTTGAGTTTAATTTTGTGTTTTTTGTTAGGTATAGGTTTTTTTTTTGTTTTTTTTTTTACTTTTAGAAGATTTAGCACATTTATATGGTGCTTCCTTGTTTATCACTGTGCATTGTCACATTTCAATCGATTAAAAATGCAAAATAACAAATTAACCATGCTTAGCTTCTTCACATTCCAGGAAGGGGCCATTGGCTTAGTTGTAGCTGCCAACAACTTCATCTATTCTTTATCGATTATATACTTTGCCACGTCTTTCTGTATTTAAACTAATCTCCCTCCTGGATAAAGCCATTAAAGGGGCTGATACTACCACCAACTATGTGTTTTCGTCCCATCTATGGCATACAGGCTCAGACCTCATCTGTTTAGCTGTGTTTTTACTCCTAGAAAAGACAACAAAACCACACAGTGATGGAAATTCTCTATGCATTTAGTTAATTCAACCAAATACCATTATTAGATACTAATAAAAACCTTACAGGTGAAATCAATTACAAAGCCGCTATATGACAGACAATTTTATAATTTTGAATACCTGAAACTCTAGCGTGCACTTGGTGCCGGTGATGATGTCCTCGTAGAAACACTGTTTGGCGTTGTCGGGCAGCTCGAAGGTTAGCTCGGAGCCCATTACCCACCCACAGAGCAGCTGGGCCCATAGCACCTGCAGCAGCAACCGAAGCGACCTGAACATCCTGGACACCGAAAGCTAATAGCTATAACCTAAACACCAAAGAAGAAACAACCAAATATAAACATAATGTCGAAACCTGTAAAAACGTTGGGAGATACAGGACTTTAACGGTGATTAAAACAGACCCGGACGTTGATATAAGCAGTAAACGCTTAGCTTAAAGCTAACTAGCCACTTTTCTGAGCTACGTAATTTAGAAGCGCAAAGCAGCTTCTAATTTTTACGGACTTTATATTATTGACTAACTCGTAGTTCTATACATATAAATAAATAACAAGTCAAGACAAACTTAATAATGGCATGTTTTTAATTCAGTATTTGGTCTCAGTCTGAATTACCGACTCACCTAAAGTCTTCACCCGGATGTAACTAAAGCTACGAAGACGTATTACAAACGCGAGAGGAGATTGGCTGTCTTCGGTAAAACACCCGCCTGTCTGTCGCTCTCATTGGTCAAAAATGTTAATAGGGCCGTGTCATTGATGTCACATGGGCCACGTCTTCCGACAGGCGAGCGGAACGCATCTTCTTTCTCAACATATTCCAACGTGGCTCTTAACGAGTTGACAGTTGTTACACCATTTCCTTCAGTTGTTTTTAAAAAGTTTCAGTTATTTTAAGATACTCATAAAACTTTAAATTTAGTTGTGTACATACAAACCTCGGTAGAGTTTGTTTATTTTTGCTCGCTTCGGTTTTGTTTTAATAATATGTTCCTTCAATTAAGTGAAATGCTAATAGGAGACGATTATTTACCATTTACAACTGTTAAATAAAACATGAGAGGGAATAGATATTTAAGTTTGAATTGTGATTTTATATATATATATATATATATATATATATATATATATATATATATATATATATATATATACACACACACACACACACACACCTTTAACTTGCTGCTGCGCAGCTTAATTTTCCCGCTGTGGGACAACAAAGGATCTTCAAATTACATTTAATACTCCAGACTCCAGCAAAAACTAACACATTTAATGATGTGTGAACACAGCAAAAATACATAAAAATAAATGAATAACACTGATATGCAAGAACATTTTTTGTGAAGACCTAAAAAAAACATCTTAAGCAAATTTGTTGTTCATATAGTTTTTTTAAATTATTAAAATATTATTTTCTAATGAATTACAAATTGTTTCAATGTTTGTCCTGCATTCTATTAAAACTAATGTAAACCATCTGGTTCTAGTTGCCAGCATTTGTGTTTATCCTTCATGGAGTCTAAAAGTCTAAAAGGGAAAACTTGAAGTATTCCAACCATGCTCCCTCTCCAATAATCATTGAGGTAGCTAATATTTTTTGTGTCTTCTGTCATTTTAGTGCATAAATATGTTAAAAACTAAAAATAATAATTACCAAAGGTAAGTTATGCATCCTTTTGCATCTAACGCACTTTTACAATTATTATTTTTATTTATTATCATTTGTTTTTCTTTAATCAACCCATCAGGCTCCCCCATGGGTCACTGTGTTCAGACAGACAGATAGGCTGGATTTTTGAAGTGCACAATTTAAATATGTCAACAGTCTTCCACCGAAGATGTGGAAGACTGAGGTTGAAATAAAACAAATATGAGAAAGTATTTGAGGTTTGAAGACAGCTTAGAACCCTATGTAAATTATTTAATTAGAACAGATATTTAAATACAGAATAATAGTGGTGCATTTTAGAGAAAATAATTAACACGTCGTAGTGCAATAAATACGACTTAAATATATATTACAATGTTGTAAGCTGCAAATGAATTATAAAGTGATATAATGATATAATATAACCTAATCACAACCCACCACCCTGCATGATTCATGCTAAATTAGTCTCGCTGTCAGCATTGACAAGGTTGACCCTAAAACCAACTCTCGCGATACCTAGTACGAGATTACAGTGAAGGGAGGGCTGCATGGAGAACTGAAAAGACAAAACAAAGCCCCCACATTTCAACTAACAGGCGCTGGTCGCTTTTTTATTTTATTATTAGTTTTTTATTCACCAAAAACAGGTTTCACTCGTTTCTTGTATTCTCTTCATTTTAACAGCAATATTAAGTAGGTTTTGCATGATGCCAAGTAGCACGTCTTTGTTGGAGGCCGATGAGGGAGAGTCCGAGGTCCCACCGCCGCTCGTGCATGCTTTCGCCGGTATGGGCCTCGACGAGCACCACGGCAGCCAGAGCCAGGCTCCTGAACAACCAGATGAGAGTGTTTCCTTTCACCATCAGCTCCCTGCAGTATCCCATTTCAGCATCCTCGGTACGGTCCTTGACTTGAAGCCTCTCCCGCTGCATCGGCCGCCCTCGGGGGATGAAGCGAACAAAACGGCAGAGGACGAAGAGCTTGAAGGGATAGCGGCCACTTCTTCGGGCGCGTTGCTAGCAAAGGCCCACCGTAATCAGCACCTCCCATCAGGGCAGAGCGGCACAGTGATGGAGCCGCCGCATGTCGAGACGGTATTGTTGTACAACGGAGACGAGCGGGATGATAGTGGCGTTGGCGGCGGCAGCGCGCTACCCCCGGCGGCCAGCATGGTGATGCTCCCACCCGGTGTGTACGGAGAGTCGGGCTTCGAGGCCGAGCATTCGCTTTTGACCCGGAGAAAGAGCGTCAACACGACCGAATGTGTGGCTGTACCGAGCTCCGAGCATGTCGCTGAGATTGTGGGGAGGCAGGGTAAGGGTTTTTCCCGGTGTTTGGTTTGTTTATGAGCCAGCAATAAACTCCTTATGGTATTTCTTCAAAACTTTGTCGGGGGGAGGATTTTACGTGAAATAAAATATATAAAGTTTTAAAAGAAGTTAACCGATTTATTGTTCGACTGTTTTAGCTACGACTTTGAAGTTAGCGTCCGGTTCGGAGCCGCCAACTCTCCACTTAAATAACGGAGTATTTCACTGCATTTAACGACTGTACATCATTGTTGGTCCACTGTAGGTCAAATCTGTGAAATCTGTAGAATAGTCGAACTTGAGCTAAAGTTAGTTTTATTTTTACGCGGGATTTGCCATTCGGGAATCATGAAGTTTAAAAACTCAAAACAATATTTTAGCTTTTTGGTCTGCTGTATTAAAAGGTGTTGCGGCTTCAAATATGCAGAATTTGAGGCAGGAATATGGACAAGATTATAGTTAAAATCCTGAAACATTTTTTTTCCAAGACTTAAGACGGAACAATGCAAAGAATAAAAAAAAAACAAAACATTACATATATTTTTATGATGGAACTTAAAATTCACAAGCTGTTTGTTAGGTCAAAACCCATCCCATAAAATACTGTTTTTAAGTTAGACCTGTGTCATGGTCAGAGACACAAAATACATCTAAATGTAAGGGTTTGCATATGTCTTACTATAAAATATGTTGAGTGTGTTATCCATTTCAGAATTTAAGCATTTCTAAACTTTGACCTAATGTGGAAAAGGTAATCCAGCAACCCTCCCGACCCCACTAAGGGACAAGGGTGTAAAGAAAATGGATGGATGGATGATAATTTCTTGAATTCAGTGGAATTACCCTTTAGCCGAGATCCACATTGGAAGCCTCAAACCACACGCTAACTTCAATGTTGTTTGGCTACTGCGGTTGGCGTTAGCTCCAGCTAACTTAGCTCCCACTGCTAACTGGGTCAACACCACCCTGACCCAACATCCTTTAAAAAAAGTTTACATATCAACTTCTTCCGTAAACCTGTTGTCTCCAAACTTCAGTTCTTGCGAATTACTTAATATTCTGAATATTTTTGTGGGCTTTGTGAACTATAAGAACATCCTCGGCCGTATACTGTCGGGCTTCTACCCGGCTTTGCTTTGTCTCGGAGCAGAAAAGAAAGAACAGAACTGGTCACCATTGCTGTGCCACATCAGCTGTTGAAGATTTAGCGTGCTCTTTGCTCGTTATTGGGGGTTTACGTCTCACAATTGTAACCTAAGATATGTGTTTAATATAAAAAATGTCATTTTCCTCTATGTAGGGCTTTACATAATCTTCATATAGATTAAACTGGTCGTGTGAGTGTTATGTAGTGTTTTAGATCAGGTGGGGGAGGGTGGTTGGTGTTGACAACAACAGGAAATGGCTCTGGTAATAATGTTGGACTCTCACCCACTGCTAAAAGGAATATTTAATTCATAAGCCCAGCTACTTGGATGTGGAAATAATGACTGGAAAGTAGACTGGACACAGCTAAAACAAAGCTCACCCATAGGCAATTTACCATTCAGAAATCTTGTACTTGTAGCCCTAAAACTCTTATGCAGCCTGGAAAAGTAGGGGATTTCATCTGAGTGTTCTCCAGGTCTGAACAAGTATGAAAACATAAAATAGAGGGTTGTAAAATGTTTATATTAAGATACCTTATTCCTTTTCTGCTATTTTCTCTTTTATTTCCTTGCTTTGTTCTTTCCTTATTCCTGTTTTATTTACTTCTTTACTATCTGTCTTTTCTTATTCCTCACATCCTTCCCCTTTTTTGTCCTGTTTTTTCCTTCAGTATGTCTTTCATATTCATTTCTTGTCCTTTCTCTCCTTGCCTTTCCTGTATTATTTCCTAGCCTTTTGGTTCTTTCCTATTTTGCTTTCTTTGTTTCCCTCTTATTTTCTTCCCTTCCTTTCTTCCTTACTAAAAACTGACACAATAACAACCCACCCTATATCGATGTTCAGTTCTTTTTTTAGCCCTTTTAAAGCCAAAATTTCCAATCTTTTTGTCTTTTAGATAAGAAACATGAACAGACATCAGTTTGTGTGCGGCCATTGACTGGTTTTGTTGACTAGAAAATGTCAAACAGAAACTAACACTGCTAGTTTTGATGGTTGATATAAAATCTAGAGGTCTAAGCTGGAAAATATATAGAAAAAAACTCCCAGAATTAACCCCACAGCGAGCAAGAGTTGCCTGACTAAAACTGTCCATAGATCTTTACATCAGTATAAGTTTACAAGCTGTATCGGAGTTTTTTTGTGCTTGTGATGTTCCTCCAGGCTGCAAGATCAAGGCACTTCGAGCCAAAACAAACACCTACATAAAGACGCCAGTGAGGGGAGAGCAACCCGTCTTCGTCGTGACGGGGCGCAAAGAAGATGTAGCCATGGCGAAGAGAGAGATCCTGTCTGCAGCCGAGCACTTTTCCCTGATCCGAGCCTCCCGGAACAAGACGGGCCCTCTGTCTGCTGTGACTGGCTTAGGGGCCCCTGCTTTACCTGGGCAGACAACCATTCAGGTCAGCTTGCATTCACCTGTTGATGCCGTTGTTCTCTTCCGCTGTCGTTTTAAAAGCTGGTTACACTAAAAAGGTGGTAATGTTAATGTGTTGTTTTCTTTTTCTTTTTTTGCCCCATCAGGTGCGCGTCCCATATCGCGTCGTCGGTCTGGTCGTGGGCCCCAAAGGTGAGCTGCTCCCATAAATGTTTCTGTGCTCCATTTACTTGAGATCATGTTGTAAAAAGAATCAAAGTATAACCAACTGCATCTGTTCTGCTACTTTTTTTTTGCTTGAGTATTGAAAAACAAGCAAGTCTTTTTCCCCCCTCAAATAAAAGCTTATCTCAATTCCCTTTCTTCCTGAAAATAACCCGTTTATATGTGCTAGGAAACAGCATGAGATAATCAGTTTATGCAGCTAGTTTCCAAGTATTAGAAAACTCAGTGACCTGCAAGCTCATAGCTATCCTCCCTTTGAAGTTCTTTGATTTCTTCAATTGTCTTTCACTCCCTTGAACATCATTATTCTCAAAATCTCTTGAGTTTATTTCTGAAATTAATCTATAAACCAGTGTTTCCTAATCTTGGTCCTCAAGGCACACTGCCCTGCATGTCCTCGGTGTTTTCTTACTTCAGCCCAGCTGATTTCAATTGATGGCAGATTAACAGGTGTTTTCTGAACTTTATTCAGCTGAATCAGATGAATTAAAGCAGAGAAACATCTAAAACATGCAGGCCAGTTTGCCTTGAGGACCAGGATTGGGAAACTCTGCTCTAAACTATTCTCAGTAAGCTAAATATACAAGATAAGAACAGTAAAACGTCCAAAAGTTGCTTATTTTTTCTAGCTTGGGGAATACACAGAAGTGTTTTGGCTATATTTCAAGACATCTGTTCATTTGCCTTTATTTAGTGTTGCCCTTTTAAAAGCCTTCTGTCCTCAGACTGGATTTTAGTGTTTTGCACTTCAGCCAGGTGAGTCATCAGAGCAACTTACAGTTAAAAGCTGTAATTATTTCACAGCTGGGTTTCTTGAAAGCCAGGGGTTGCTATAATCATCACCGCCATCTGAAGGAGAGTAATTACTGAATGTATAGGGCTTTTTGCAGAATTTTGGTGTTGCTTTGCTTGTGGTTTTCCCAGCTTCTCCAGCTGCATTTTAT
Organism: Poecilia latipinna; assembly: GCF_001443285.1. Classification (NCBI taxonomy): domain Eukaryota; kingdom Metazoa; phylum Chordata; class Actinopteri; order Cyprinodontiformes; family Poeciliidae; genus Poecilia; species Poecilia latipinna. Next base: position 105,639 of record NW_015112696.1, on the reverse strand, counting down.
GACACCTCTGTTTTTCGTCCAGACGTCTGCACATCATTAATGCTTCACACTTTTTGTCCTACTAGGCAGATGGTGTTCTTTCGGTAATTTAAAAAAAATTATGTGGTACATTAATTTTTACCTTTTTAGTTTTAAATCACTTTTGGCTTTTAATTCGTTTTACTTACTTTTAACTTTTTTTTATTTTTTATTAATCTTAATTTTGGTTTATATGTTTTCATTCAGTAGCAAATGGATAAACCAAACTTTCTTTCTCCAGCTTGAAAATTAAAATTAAAATCTAGTTGTTAGAAAAATGCTAATTCCCCTCTGCAGTGGTGTTGGAGGGGAATAAGCAGACTGGTTTGAGATGAGGAAAAGGGAACAGATGCTCAAATGGCCACTCATTACAATCAACGTAAGTGTGAGGCCATAGTGACCCATTGAACCTTTTGAGCCTTCTCAGGGAACAGTTTGCAAAGCTTCACCAAAAAGATGATGAATTGGAAAAACGTTTCCTCCAATAACGTGGTAGAGCGAGAACTTGGTGTAACCGTGACGGTGACGATCCACCCTGCCTTGGAAACGGTTCCAGCTGGTTGTGGTCACTGAATTACACATTTCTAACCCCAAAGACTCTTAAGAATATAAAGTTTTTTTTCCCCTTGTGTTTTGAGTTGGGGGTGGCTTCATGGAGTCAAACTTATGCCATCAATTTTTATTTTAATCTGTCCTCTGTAATTTCCCCCAGGAGCGACCATCAAGCGCATCCAGCAGCAGACGCATACCTACATCGTGACGCCAAGTCGGGACAAAGAGCCGGTGTTTGAGGTCACGGGGATGCCAGAGAACGTCGACCGGGCGAGGGAGGAAATCGAGGCGCACATCGCCCTGCGCACTGGCAGCTGCGGGGGCGTCGAGGCCCCTGGCGTGGATAACAGCGATTTCCAATTCAACGGGACCGACGTCAGCTTCGACACCTCCCTGAACCCCGTCGGTGTGGGGGAGGCCGGGTGGCTCCACGCAGGCGCTTCGTCGCCAAGCGGTGGAAGCCTGTTGCCGGTCAGCATCAGTGGTTCTCAGCGGGTCAATAGCAATATCAGCAGCGCCGTCAGGATGTCTTCCACCTACCGCAACGACAGCTCCAGCTCTCTGGGCAGCGGCTCCAGCTCGGCTGATTCTTTCTACGGCGGCGGGAACGGGAACCGGATGGCGGACTTCAGCCCAACCTTCCCCTTCAACGCCAACGCCAACAACAACAACAACAACAACAGCAGTACAAGCAGCAGCACAAGTTTCTGGTTTGGCGACGGCCTTCTCAGCGTGGGGTCTGAAGACCTCTTCAGCCTGGGAGGCGGAGGGTCCTCCTCAGGGTTCGAGCCCTTAACCATTTCCACTGCCCATACCTCGCAGTCTGCTGCACCACCGCACATCTGGAGCCCCTTCGTGGACCAGCCGTCACTTCAGGCCTTCGATTCCCTGCAGTCCCAGGTAAATTATTCTGCAGACATCGAGCCGGTCTTCCACCCGAGTTAGATTCTAGGGCTGCCAATGACAATTATTTTACTGATCAGTTGTTCTGTTGATTATTTAGACAATTAATCGGATAAAAAATTTGGCACATTCTGCTGACTTTTCATTTAATCATAAGCCTTTTGTGTACATTTATAGAAATGCATAAAACAACAATACAAGTAAACAGATAATTCAATTCCTTTTTTAAACGGCCAAATAAACATTTTACTGCCAAAAAATGCAACAACATAACATTCCTTTAGTATATGCTTCATCATTTGATTAATGTACCTTTTACATTAACCGATTAATTGGATAGCAATAAATTATATACTTAATTTAACCAGCTAAAGCTAAAACTGCAACTTGAGAAGTTCTGTTTTTGAACATATGATTTTATTGATTTATTTTTACTAACTGAAGTCTGTGTACTCCAGTTTGCGATTGATTACTAAATTAGCTGATTGTTTCAATAATCGATTAATCAGATTAATAGTTTCAGCTCTATTAGATTCATAGCTGTGGTTGTCTACAGACTGCTTCTGTTGATCTCTGCAGACCAGCCAACCTGGCACCCCGCGCCTCTCTCCAACCTTTTCTGGGACCGAGGCCTTGGAGCACCCTCAGGCCCAGCGTGTTCACCGAAGGCCTTTCGGGTCGGCCGGGACCCTTGACGCCCACAGGATCCCCTCCTACAGCTCGGCCTTCTCCTCCTCCAGCGAAAGCACCACCTCCTCTTCGCCCCCCGACTCCTCCTTCTCCTACCGGCCGGCGCTCGGCTCGTCCGGGAGGGTGCAGGAGATATGCATCCAGTGCATGGAGAACCAGGTGATCGCTGCCTTGGTTCCCTGCGGCCATAACCTGTTCTGTTTCGATTGTGCCACACAAATCTGCCAGGGCCCAGAGGCCATGTGCCCCGTGTGCCTGTCCCCGGCCACGCAGGCCATTCAGCTGCGCAATATGTGATTAGTTTGAATCCATGTTTTTTTTCCCCCTTGATGGCTGATTCAGGGGTCAGCCTCCCCCTGACACATTGGCTGATAGCTTAATGTGTGGGACTTTAAAAACAAGAGCCCAAATCAGCGTCTGGGTAATTCCTCGCTCCAGCTTTCTCCAGGCTGGTGTTAATTTGACAAAGGTGCAGAGAGTCGGTGAAGTGGGTAGGAAGGGTGTGTGTTTAGGGCATGGGTTAGGGTGCTGAGCCCGTTCTTGTGCCTGCTATTGTGAAGTCTTCTTGATTGAATAACGGGAGGGTTAGAAGCCCTCTATGTAGCATTGGGAGGGTTGGAACTTTATTTTTCTTTCTCATCCAATTTTTTTTTTCTCTTCCAATTTTATTTTTTTACTTTAAAGAATATTAGAGAAATGTTTGCCTTTAGGGCCAACGCTTTATTTTTTCATTTTTGCCATTTCAGACATTTTATCCCAGACGAATCTTTGAAAGTGAAGTGCATGTTCACTCGCAGTAAGACTTCATATCAGCCAGCCGTGTAATTACTCGGTGAGTGCAGCAGGAAGGGAGGCATCCAGGCAAGTTTCTCACATTTCCGGCTCCTTCAAAAGGGTACTGTTTACGTCCAAATTGTAAATCAATAAATTTTTCATAGGCCTGAAAACACTCCCAAGGAGGGTTTTTAAAACCAAGTGGGTCAAACCTATAACTGGAAAGTTTTCACACTCCATAAGCAATCATATTTTTGATCCTTAGACCACGAGGACGTTTTGCTTCTTCAGCATCGCCGCTTTGCTTTCCCGTTACACTTCAACCAGTTTACGGTAAACTCGTGCCTAATTCCCAAGCGTGAAGGAAGGAGACGAGTGGTTTCAGCTGACACGGTGTTGCTCTGTTTTCAAACAAACTTGTGGCCTTTTTTTATTTGGGAAGCCTATAATTACCATCACCACACTATCTCCAAAATAAAACCCCAATATCCCGCTTCGAAAAAAAAAAAAAACACAAGCTGACAGGCGGAAGTGGCATCTCGATGAAACAAAGGTAGAATTGATTGTTTTTATACTTTTTCTTTCCTCTTGTCATAGTTTTTGTTTACATCTTCACATGGGGAAACCATACGTTGGTTTTCACCTAGAAGGCTAGGCACATCTTTGTAACATTCCTCCTCTCTGGTATCGTCGTTTTGTTTTGTTTTTTAATTCAGGCTCGTCATTCTTAACAAAAAGTATCACTTGGGATCAAAACTGGCAGATGTTTCCAGCTGTAATCTTGAACAAATCCCAGTGAAGTACAAACTGGCTGCTTTTGTTGTACAAGTTTTTATTTCCTGTTTTTAAAGCCATCTCGAGAATCTTCTCTTTAACTTGAATGTTGATTTTTTTTATTTTTTTTTTTTACTTGGACCGCTCCATCCTGCAGCTGTCCACTTTATTCCACTGAGATGTGAAACAGAGATGAAGGCCATCCACTGCTTTTTTTTTTTTTTTTGCACCTCATCTGCCCGGCCTATGCAAAAATCATCTCAGTATTTGAACCAGTTCAGAAGAAGCAGGCAGATACAACTCTATAAAAACAGTGTAAGCACAGAGCTCCGATACAGTCGCCATACAAAAGCGTTCGTAACTATGGAAACTTCTCACATTTTGTCACAATAACATCCACAAATTTAAATTTATTTCATTAAAATTTTGTATTTGTGAAAGACCGACATAAAGTAGCGTACAGTTGTGAAGATCATAGTTTATACAAAGTATTTGCATTCAGCCCTCTACAGTCAGCACTTGGAAGACTTTGCAGCTGAAAAGTGACTGAAATTTGCAGCAAAAACAAACTCATTCAATTATCAGCCATTATCCCAGATTCCCAGTTGGATTCTGTGCCTTTCTAACACATGAAGATATATTTCATAATATAATCCCAACCATTGTGGATGTTTCGTGTTATTGTCCTGCTGGAAGGTGAACCTGTGCTGCAGTTTCAATATTCAGCAGCTGCTAACAGGTTTTGTTTTTTTTTACTGTTTTTTTTTTTTTAGCTTCATGTATTTCAGATCAAATTCTATGTCCCTGTTGAAGAAAAAGCACAACCACATCATGATGCTGTTGTTACCATGGTTCATGGTTGTCTCGAGGTGTTTTTTCCACCCGTTGTATTTGGGCCAGAAACTTCTTGCTCGTTAGACGGGCTCACCTTGTTCTACCTGCTTCCTGTCTGGTCTGTCTGCCGAACTGAGCTTCTGTTTTACGGTTTTTCACATTTTCTTAAAGTCTGTCTGCCGTGTTCCCTGGTTCCCAGCAAACATCTGGAGCCTTTGCAGAACAGCTTTGTTTGGATTAAGATTTAAGTGCAATTCATTAGCTGATTAATTGCCTTCTGGTTGATCACACTGGTTTTTATTTAGGGGTATCTGACCGAAGGGGGCTGAATGCAAATTCCTTCCACTTTACAATTCTGTACGACTTTGTTGGTTTTTCCCTGAGAATCCCAATAAAATATTTTAGGGTTTAATGTGACAAAATGTGACAACTTTTAAGACTTGCTAACACTCAAAAGTGTGTTTTCTGTTGGATTTCAATCGGGGCTAATCTCCATTTACCTCTCTCTGAACATAAAGATTTTCTAGTTTTTTGTTTTGTTTTTTTTCCCTACAATTTTGTGCACTACAAAGCACATACTTGACACACTATTGAGCAGTTAGGACAAAACACCTCATCTCACTTCTTCCATGCATGGATTGATTTCTTGTTTCTCAGAACGGTACGTATGTGGAAATCATCTCAAGTATCAGCTTTAAACACCTGTGTCTATAGATTCCTGTAGGACTGAATCAGTTCAGACATTTTGAAGGCGGGTTGGGGGAGGAGGAAGAGGAGGAGCAGCTGGAACGATTTCACTACATAAGGTCAATCCTGTTGCTTGCTTTTTGTTTTTGTGGACGTTGGACTGCAGTCCCTCCAGCATTCCAACTGTGATCAGTATTTGGGACCCATCACGTCGTTTCAACCTAAACTCCTCTGCATCCTCTCCTTCGCGGGTGGGTGGACTTTTGTTAGGAAACGGAACCAAACAAGACCCAAAAGTGCAAAAAGGAAAAAGAAGAAAGGAAAAAAAAAATCCAACCTCACCTGCGTACGTCTTCTCTTTTATCCGTCCCAGTTATTTTAATTCTCTCATCTCTTCAAAAGGATTGATCTTTTTATTACTGTTTTTCTTTCCGCCTGAGGGAATGCAATACACGACCGGCCCTCGGATTATCGACATGAACCAATTGTGTTTTTTTTTTTTTTTTTTTCTTTGTGTATGTATTGTATAAAAATTACTGTTAATGACTGAGAAATATACAGAACTTATTTTTATTTTGTTACATTTCGTATATACATAAATATATCTATATCAAAATGTTTACAATAATATTTTAAATTTGTTTCTATTTTTACTTCTTTTTTTTTGAGTGATTTTAAGCGAATGAAGAGCTGGAAATCCAGATGATGTTGCAGAGGAGAGCGTCTCAGTGCTATCTGCTTGTAGTCTAGTTAGTAGTTTACAGTATTGATGATGATTAATAGTATTGATAGCTGCCGTTAAACCTAGTTGAAAGTGGAATGTGCATCACGAGCATGTCTTCATCATTTACCGCCATTGTGGATCTTCACTGCAACTGTAAAAAGGCCAAGGATTCAAGCTGCCTGTCATGTCTGTACACCACCAAAATTAAGAACGGTATACTATTAAGATGTATCTTCGATTATCTATCTCTAATGCATATTGTTCAAAGCTGTACCAACGGTTCAAAGTATTTGCTAATTTTACTACACTTTTGTTATGTATATGTGTAGGAGGAGTCTTAAGGCATATAAATTCTTCAAATTAAGTCAGGAGTTTAAAGCAGACTATATTTTATAATGGCCTTTTAAGTTATTGCGGCCAAAGCACTGATATTATATATTTGCTGTAAAGAGAATTTTAAGAGTTTTATTTTTCTGATATTAAAGTTACGTAATAAAGACGGTTTCATTTTAAGCCACTTCAGATTCCTGTCATCCTTTCTTTCTTTTTTTTTTTTGTTCCTTGTAGTCATGTTGTGGCTCCGGGTAACTGGAAATCCCAGCGGCGGCTGCGGTTGTGTTTAAATTGTTGGGATTAAACCGGGATTAAACAGAAGAATTACCTGCTTCACAGAGTGCAGAAATGTTGAGTCAGATCTTTGACTTTGCGGTCTACCTGAAGAAACTGCATTGTCCATAAAGTTGTTTCCAGACTTTATTCTCTCTCTGAGCTCCAGTTTGTTTAATCAATGAGATTCAACAACATCCGTTTTGTTTCTGTTGAAGCGGGTTGTAATTTGGTCGGTTCACACGACTACAACTTGCCGACATCCGTCTACGTCTTCATTAGTCTGAATATCCAATTATCCACCAATTCATCCTTTTGTCCATCTGTCCATCCATCTTTTTCATTCGGCTCATCCATCCTTCCTGCCAGTCAGTATTTTCCTCATGTCCCTTTAGTCATCTTTCCATTTTCCATCAGTTTTTCTGTCCATGTTTGCTGATCTGAGCTTTCATCCATCTAAGTAACCATGTCAATTTATCCTTCCATCTATTCCATCTCCCTCTATCAATTTATTTCTGTCCTCACATCTAGGTCTATCTAGTTGCGCCTTCCTAAATCTTACATCTTATGTCTTGAATTTACTGCAAAAAGAAGAAACTAATAGTGAAAGAGAAAATAAGAATTTCTTTAAAAAAAAAGACGTTAAGAAAATGTGGAGAAACCTCAGATTTGAGACGTGAATGTTTGAACTGCAGCTACAGCTGGTGAAGAGCCTGAGCCTGACCACTAAACTGTCACCTCAGTGAGCGCCTCATCTTCCAACATCGATTCAAAAGAAAAGTCTCAGTAAGTGTTACTAAAACGAGAGTAAAATACTGTTAGTTCATAGAAGAAGAGGACTGGCTCCCTGCTTCTCGTAGGTTGGACCCATGATGTTACAAAATGTCCTTTTTCAAAATGAGAATTTAAATATTTTATTCTACATAACATTTTTTCTTGTACACATTAGCAGACACACTACAGTGAATGTGAAACGGTGCATCTCAGTAAATCAGAATACACTTTCATTGCAGAGGTGAGCGTTTTGAAATTCACTTCAAAACTTGAAATGCTTATATTTCAGTTTTTATTTACCATTATATAACTGTATATTTGCCATTGCATTGTTATATACTTCACTTTATTTCTGATCATATTGATGGTGGCTTACAGCTAATGTAACACAAATGTGCAGTTTAACTTGTAGTTGACCATTTTTTTTAATTATTGCATTTATTAGCGCAATAAGTTTAGAAAATAGAAGGAAGAAAGTTTGGACCAGGAGACATTTCTCCACGCTTTGCCCTAAAATAGCCATAAAAGCAAATTTCAAAATTTTCATGGTTAATTTTTAACTGCACACAAACTTGACCAATAAATAAATAAAGCTGTTAATCTGATTCTGAAAAAAAAAAATCTTTAAAATTATTACAAATTTGTCATTGATTATTTCAAATATGTAACTGTGTAATTGATTGAAGTCTGCCTTTTGGATTGAGGTACTAAAACAGATGAACGTTTGTGTTCAATTGTTAAAATGCAACTGCAAAGTTGCACATTACTACAACACAACATTTGAACGATTAAATTCTCAAGCAAGCCAAAGTGGAGGCTCTCAGAAACTCGCTTGAATCGAATTCTGCCGTCTGTGTTAATGCTTATATATATATATATATATATATTTATTATGTGAGGCAATGAGAGCAAATCTCTCCCTTACTTCATAAGAATTTAATTGCAGAGCTCCAGGAAGTCTTCTGCCACTTTTCTTCGCAGAACATGAATCGAGAACAAAATGGCAGCATTCAATTAAATCTCTGGGCTTGTTTTAGCAGAGCCTGTTTAGACTTTAACCTTAGTTACTGCAACAAGTCTACATGTATTCTGTTAAGAGCTCATCAAGAATGATGGGATGTTTCTTCATAAATCTGCAGCAACATGGTGACAACAGGGTCTTTCTGACTGAACATACATTCAGGGGGATGTCAGTTCAACCTTTCTTTCGCACACACACGAGTGTGTGTCTGGACGGGCTGCTTTTAGTGACATTTCTCCCACTCTCCCACGGTTGTCATAGCAAAACAACCCCCCCTACCCCTCCCTTTTTATATAATTGTCTAAGGAACATAAACACCATAATGTTCACTCAGCTGGCTGTTATGAAATACAGATTGATGCATTCAATTTAATGGGTGTCACTTCAGCTGGAGCTTTAATATAAAATCCACATTCTGATGAAGAATTAGTTTTGGAGCTACTGGCTCAATGACAAAACCCAACAGGACACCAAATGGAGAAAAGCAGTCCGTATTTAATTTCTCACATGAGAAAAACAGGTACAGTTAGATCTGAAATAGTAGTCAACATTTACTCACCCAAGCCGGCTTTCGGCTGCTACAATAACTGCAAATCATGTAAAAAAAAAAAAAAAAAGAAAAGCAAAACAAAAAAAAAATATATATATTTTCCACTTTTTAAAAAGCACACTTTTGGATTTAATTCAGCATGAATTTTCAGCAGAAAACACGGCGCTTCCTGCAGTTCCACCGGGTAAACAATCGGGGCTGGACAGCGACGGGCTTTCTGAACGACGTGACCGAAAACGCTGCTGGTCAGAAGGAACACGGCGAATTATGGAAGACATCCAGGACCAAAAGTGCCACTGATCATTTCCACTAAATATTAAATTTGAGCAAATTGTAATCAGTTAAAACTGTAATTTGTTGTATGCTAAAATTATATATTTTGTGAAACTATTAATGCGTATTTAAATGAATTATTTCCTCATTTAATTATGCATTTATGACATGTTTATGTAGATTTTTAATCATGATCTAAATGATCAAATATTTACACTTAATGCATCGAATTGCAGCATTTTTGGCCCTTGATAAATGAAAATAAACTGATATTTTGACAATTAAAAAAAGCCTAAAATTCGCCAAAAGGTTTTTAAATGAAATCATTTATCTTCCTTCGAAAAGAAGTAACATCTTGCTCGTCTTTTAAACTGCTAGACCCCAAAACCTGTGTAAAATGTGGATGTTAATCAGCACAGATCAAAGGTGTGTTTGCTTTAATGTTTAATTTAAAGTAAGAAGAAGCCAAACATGGTCTGGATGTGACTTCATGTGCCTCTCCTGCTGAGCGCAACGTCACCGATCTACAGCAGACTTTAACTTTGATAACTTAAATGGGAAAAGTGTTTGACCTGGATACATTCACACATGCATTTGAAAACCAAAGATATTTACATGGATTTATGAGGACAACAGAAAAAAAAATGAAAAAAGTATGAATGCAATCAGGGTTTTTGTTGAAAAAGGTGGCTTAGTGTTCGACTATTGTACGATCTGAATCCAATGTTCTGTTTGTAATCTGTGACTTGCTCTGAACTGACCTATTCGCTCCTTTAGTCAAAGGTAAAGTGCTACAAATGAACAAAAAAAAAAAAAAATCATATCAGAAAAAGTAGGGAAAAAAAATGTAACTCAGGTTGAGCACAGGCTATAAATCCACGTATTGTTTTTCTGTCAAACTTCACACAGTAAACCTGGATAAAGTATGAAGGAGGAGTGCAGCTCGCTTTTGTCAGGACCTCCAACCTTTGTGTCAGATACGACTGAAAACAGATTAAGATCAGGACTTCCTGGACTTTCCTCTGTTTAATGTTTACAAAAGACTGTTTTTGTTCTCAGAAATTGTCACTTCTGGTCACCAAAAACACAGATAAACCTCAATCTTTGTACTGAGAGATCAACATCAGTCTCTTCTCTCCTGATTGCATCACTTCCACATTGAGAGGGTAAATAGCCGATTCTCTGGGGTGCCATAAAACAGAAGCTTTTTTTAAAAAAAAAAAAAAAAAAAATTTGCATCCGTGACTAAGAGTCGGCAGGGTGAGAAGTACCGGGTTTACATGTGGTCAGGAGTTCTTTTGAGGGATTTTGACTCAGGAGTGACACAGGCTGCCTGCTGGAAAATTACAGCCCTGCCAAAGTATCGACACCACATTTTTTCCTGCTGCGACCGCAAACTCCAATAAAATTAATCGTGATCACATGTAATGTGGTGCATAATGACTGTGGAAATAAATAAAAATCAGAAGACTTAAAGCATTTGCATTCAAGCCCCTTTTTACTCCAACGCGTTTTAATGAAATCCCCCTCAGAAGTCGACCAAGCAACGCAGCAGCAAACGGCTCAGCGATGAAGCTTAAAGCAGGATTAGGTTACAAAACAGCCAAAGATATTCCCATCCAACAGAGCTCAATCCATTTTTTTTTTTTTTTTTTTTAAATGGAAAGATGACACCTGGAAACCCGGACAAGGCCGACGACGTCATGAGAGAAGCCCTGCAAGGAGAGCAATAATCAGAGAAACTCTTTGGATGATCTGCAGAGATCCACAGTTCAGACAAGTTAATCTGTCTCTTCACAAATCTGGTCTATGAGGAAGAGCGGCAAGAAGAAAGCCATTACTAAGAGAAGGCCTTTTCGCAGTCTGCAGCGAGCCATGTTTGTGAAAGAAGTTGCTTTGTTCAGGTGAAACCGAAACCAAACTGAGTCAACAGCCTAAAGGCCGCGAGGTGGGAGAACCTCCATCCCCACTGTGAGGCATGGCGGTGGCATCATCATGCTGTGGGAAGGCTCATCTCTAGCAGTGACTGCAAAACTGATGGGAATCAAAGCGTATTCATGTTTTAAAATGGCCTAGTCAAAGTATCTCATCAGGGGTCCTAATACACATGCATTACGAATGTTTAACTTTTCCTGTGAATTAAAAAAAAAAAAACAATGTAGAAAACATCGCATTACTCCAAGACACAAAATACCCAGATGAAATAAAAATGTGATCGTAACCTAACAAAAAGTAAAAGAAAAAGAAAAATTTTAAATCAACGATTTTAAACATGAATACTTTCGCAAGCCACTGATTTTGTGCGCACAGAGCAGGAGTTCAGCTCTTTGTCACTTATCTTGTTTAACAGAGACGATGGAAACAGAGACTCGTCTTCCCAGCACAGAGAAGTTTATCTTCACAAAAACAAAAAACAAAAACAAAACGTTTGACAACAGCTGACCTGGACATGTTCAGACACGTCTCGGCTCCCGCGGCTGAAACTCTGCATCAGATAACGGCGGCTCTCTTTTGATTGCTGCGGCGATCTCCCACATCCTGTCCCGGACGCTTCCGGCTGCCAGGAAGTGATCGGCGTGACCGTCCCACCTGCAGCTGCGGGTCTGAAGCCGTCCTGGGGTAAAACCCACGCAGCTCCGCGACGGTTCGGTGAGGTCGTAGGTCGTCAGTAGCTGGTGTCCTTTATGTGCGTGTCGGTGTACAGTTTCTACAAAGTCCTACAGTTGAAGCCATGCATTAAACGTGAGCACGTAGTTTTAATAGATGGCTTTGGCTCTTGTTGCCGTGAGCAACAGATGGAGCCTTAGTGCAACGCGACGCCTCGGACACACCTGAAAACATTTATATATATATTTTTTAATTTTTTTTACAGTCTGGAGTTCACTGAGGAAGACTAGTCACTGGCCGTGTGTGTTCGGGTGAGGACCTGCTGCTGGAGGGTCTCAGTCCAGAGGCTGGGGGTCAGCGATGGGCATGGTGTGAAGGACCTCGTCCAGGAGCTGCAGGGCTCGGTGCAGGTGGATTTCGATCCAGCAAGGGGTCTCCTTGATGCTCTGCCGGGGGTAGTCGGGACCCCAGCCTTTAACAAAGCTCATCCTGAGAATGCAGAGCCGTCGGAGGTCATCGACCCCGATGCCGGCGGCGGCAGAGAGACCTGAGAGGAGAGGAGAGGGGAGAGAAGGGCAGGGTGAGGGGCGACATTAAAACACAAAATAGTTTGAGAGAGCGCTGCACTTCTCAGAAAATTTCAAGACTCTCTAAGAAAGCATATTCAGTCCATTCACAGAAACACCTCAGTCATTCAGAATATCATTTACTTTTAATTAACTTTAATAAAAAAAAAACAAAAAAAAAAAAAAACATCTAAATTCTGTGGCTCTCCGTTGCTTTCAACTTGACCGTATTGGCCCACAAAACGGTCACAGAAAAGCCTAAATGTGCAGTTACTGTCTCTTACTGATAGCCGGAGCGATTCCTCCGACTGATCCAGGACCAGGTATGTTCCCCGCCACGGCGGCCGCTTGAGCGGCGGCCGCCGCCTGAGCCGTGGCGGCCTGCTGCTGCATCTGTCTGTGGCACTGACGGAGATCGAACACCTGGAGGGACGGGGCGGCGCTCTGAGTGCTCGTGTTGCAGACTCACAAAGTTCGGCATGGCGACGGAGGAAAGCCGGCGACCTCACCTTGATGTACGCGCTGGGGTAGATCTTGTGAACGGCGTCTCCCGGGGCTCGGCCCGCCTCTCGGTCCAGGTAGTAACTCTGGACAAATACTGCGTGGTCGCTGAGGCATCGCACCCACACGTCTCCCTCTCCTTTGCACTCCAGCTGGACTCCTTTACCGATGTGAAGCCTGAGGGGGGG
>NW_015112696.1:82853-89400 GCF_001443285.1 Poecilia latipinna | reverse complement strand
CCCCCCCCCCTTCGCCCCCCACCTGGCTCCTTTCACGGTGTTGAGCCCGGGGGGGGGGGGGGGGAAAGAAGATGAAGGAAATACAAGGATGGAAAGAATGACGCAAGGAAGAAAGGAAAGAATGAACGGCAAGAGGGACGGAGGGAAGGAAACGAGACACAAGACAGGCCAGGAGAAAGGAAGCAAAGGAGAAATAAGATTCGAATTAAAGTTCGACACTGACGCAGTACAATAGGGGATAAATATATTTGCCTTAATACCATTTTGTAGTGCCAGTAAAAACCTGGAAAGTTCTGAAACCACCTTGAGTGTCTCACCTTGCTCTCTCAATAGCCTCAGTACGATGGACGTTACTGAGCTGGCCCAGACAGAACCGGTCCCCTCCTGAGGGGTCCACATAGCCGTCCACCGTCACAATGGGGCAGGAAGACGGCACCTTAAACGTCTCCCCGACCTGGACGTCCATCTCGAAATAAGCAATGGAGCACCAGTAGTCAGGCGCTGAAGGGCAGGACAGAGCGGTCAGCTCATCAAAACACAAACAAGAAAATAAAAAACATGTTTTTACACTGAACCTGACAGGATTTATTCACACCTGGATGATTGGATATCGGAGGCTGAAAGGCGAGCTCATTGTGCACCGGCCCTGACAGGAAAAAAAAAAAAAAAAACATCGCCGTTTTACAAAGCAAAGGCAAATTATGGCACAAATCGACTGACGAAGGTAAAGCTTCGGCTTAAAGTTACAGTAGTGTGTTGGATGTGGCATTGGAGGGTGGTGCTGCAGATGACCATTGGTGTGGTGAGGTACGCTGGGGGGGAAGCCACTGTTCCTGGACCAGTTGGAGCTGGCACCTGTGGGGAGGGGGGGGGGGGAATACAGATGGAAAGGTAAGAAAAAGCTACATTTCCAAGCAGACCAAGGGGAACAGCTTGCGACCGCCTTTACTGCCTGATCCTGCTGGGATGGCAGGGAAGGACTGCGCGGAGACCGACGTGGACGCCTCGGCGGGCGGAAGCAGGCTCGGGGTCGGGTACGGCTCCGCCTGAGGCGGGCGGCTGCCGGACGGGGGGTGCTGGATGGTCTGGAGAGAGTGTCCACCGTCGACAGCGGGGAGAGTCGGAGGCGCGTCGAAGTCGTACTCGTCTTTTACGATCAGCGAGGAGCTGGGTCCGGAGCCGGTCAGCGTGAGGCCTGAGAGGTCTGCGGAGCGACAGAACGGGATATGAGCTGCTGAAATGAAAACAAAATCTGAAGGACCGACCGGAGGCAGGAAGGCAAGCTGGATTGAAATGATCACAACAAAGTGGATTTCCTCCTTTTAAAACACTTTTTGCCTTCAAACACAGAACTCCTCTGAAGTTTACCCATTGTTGGCATGAATGTCGTTAATTTTGGGATGTCATTGATTTATTTGAACTGTTCGTGTTGAGAGGTGAAATGATGGCTCAAAAACAAGCTTAATTTTTTATTTTATTTTTTAAAGAAAACAATATCTGGGTGCACTAGTTTAAATTTAACCCACAAAGAGATGGAAGTTTTGGTTGAGGTCAGAGGTAGGCGATATGGACTGGATATTTTGTGGTACCGTTTGATAATGATAAAAAAAAATATGATAGAAAAGTATTTATTAGTTCTTTTTTTTAATAAAACCCTAACCCAGCATTCATAACGCCACAAACAATTATCCTGTTCTTGAAAACCGTTTGAAACTGACTTCTTCAGACTTCTTCTTACTTAAAGAAGTGTGATTAAAATGCACACAGTAGCTGCATTTAATCACATACTCAGAGTTTCATATTTACTAATATTTATTGATGCTGTCATGGAACAAACAATGGAGAAAATAGTAAAAAAAAAAAAAATTGAATAAACCTGTCATATTTTCTTTTTTTACATAATTATTCTAAATTTTTTAAGACAATGACAAATGAAGATATCGCTTACGATTGCACTCTCCACAGCTCTCACTTCGAAAGCCAGAACCGTGGCCGGAAACAAACCAGTTTGAATGAGTTTCCAATTCTGCTGGGAAGAGTCGACGTTCATTTGACCTTCATGACCAGAACGAGTCGACGAAAACCCGACCATCACTTTAAAGTGATGCTTCGTTGAAGTGAATTAAACTCAATCTAAAAGCTGGCGTGGCTCACCTATGCCAGGAGACACCACTCGTTCATAGTGATAGGGATTGACGCACACGCTGTCGCACTTCAGGTCAAAGGCAAACTGGCAGTACTTCACATGCTTCAGCTCATTCTTGTGCAGGTCCGGCCATCGCCACAGCCGAGCGTAGATTACATGAGGGAACCCTTTACGCCCCGCAACCTGAAGAACCATCAGAGAAGCTTGGAATTAGATAATGGTTGACAACCTCGTTTTGTTTCACAAACTGAAGCGGGAGCCAACTACGTCCAAACGCCCTGCACAACTGGAGTCCGCTAGCTATTACTCAGTTGGGGTCCATCACCTGCAGTCGTCCATCCAGAGTCCTCTGGATGGTCACGCACTTGCTCGGGTGGGCGCCGTTTGTAGTGATGGCCGTGATGAGGGAGTCCAGCTCGTCTTTCTTCTCCTTCAGCTTCTTCACCAGGCTCTCGATGGCCCGTTTGGCGAACGTCTCACTCTCGCCGCCCTGCCGGTGGCACATCAGGCTGTGCACGATGCTCAGGCAAGCGTCGTTGCTGGTGGGTGTGCTGGCGATGGACATCTTAGCTGGGAGGTTGTACCGCAACTTCCTGAGGAAAAACAACTGGGCCGCGCGTCGAGCGCTTCACATCGTCATCTGGACTTTTTCACAAACAGGGCGAAAAAAATGACGCAATTGATGAGAGACTGTAGATGCGAATTAGCTTGTGCTATAATCTGGTGCAGAGCGTGAAATGGTGACATTTACGTTCGGGAAGTAAACCGTTCCTTTTTAAATAAAGTTTGTTATTAGCTGTGTGACCTCGGGTCTCTCATGCTCCAAGGAGAGACGTGGCAGGATCTATGAGGAGGAGACGTGTAACTAAATACATGTATTCACAGTCATTTCAGAGCAGTTATTAGGCTGTAGTTTACCATACTTTTATTACACTCAGGTTTTTGTGTTGCTATATTACTTGCATTCAACATACGTGTCTACAGTCTTTCACATTGTTTTGTTTGCACAAATGTAAAAATACATGTTAAATAGGCAAATTTTATTATAGATAATTTGTACAACAAAAGATATATTTCCCATAAATTACACCACTGAATAAATTGTTCAGTTTTACAATTTTAGACGGTCAGATGTGTTCCACCTGACCATCTCTTTCCTGCTGGAATCCTGAATTTCTTACTACGTCCTCCAATTCTTTAATGTAATCAGTCTAAATAAAACTACTAGTTGTTTTTTTTTAGGGAAAATTATATTTAGAAATCCTCATTTTTATCTTTAGGAATACTGAACACATCGTAAAGTCTGAAAACACAAATGCCTTTCCACACTTTCCATGCTTCACAGAAGAAAATTTAATGTAAAGCATCTAATTTCAGCAACAAAGCGGGTTAACTAGGGTCAAAAGTCCTACTTTGATTCAACACTAATGTTATCACATTAACACATAAGTCGCTCATACAGAACATAGAAAAGGATAACAGCGATTCCTCAAATAAATCCTAATTTTGTCGAGTCTGAGTGGCGTGCAGAAGGCATGAGCGCTTTTCTGCAACTCTTCAATTTTCATTTATAAGATAAACTCGGATAACACTGGCTCACCGTCAAATAAATGAGGACGACGGGGAAATCTGCAGGTAAGGGCGATGTTTAAAAAAAACCTAATATGCCTTCGGTAAAAGAAAAGTTTAGCCTTTCTCGCTCTTTTGCTTACTAGCGGCGCCAGTCTGGCTGGCGTTTGTTCGAGGGAGGAGGACAAAGCTACTGCAAACAGCAGATCCGTAGCGGAAGTAAGGATATGTTCCCTTCAAAATAAAAGATGAAGCGCTACGATAGTAGTATACTGAAGGTCCTTTCAAAAAAAAAAAAAAAAAAAAGGAAAACCTTAATTGGCGTTTTTGTTAAAGAGATATGACTTTTTACCCAGGGGTACCACATGATGAGGGAAATCCATAGATAATTTCAAAATGGAATGCTTCATTTATTTATTTTTTAATCCAAAGATGAGTTGAAACTGACATCTAAGCCATTTTAAATATTTTTATCTTTCAAGATCCATTAAAAGTTCAATGTG
Organism: Poecilia latipinna; assembly: GCF_001443285.1. Taxonomy (NCBI): domain Eukaryota; kingdom Metazoa; phylum Chordata; class Actinopteri; order Cyprinodontiformes; family Poeciliidae; genus Poecilia; species Poecilia latipinna. Next base: position 85,182 of record NW_015112696.1, on the reverse strand, counting down.
GTAGGCCAAAATATGTTTTTAAGTTAAATAAAAGTATTTTTGCCTAATGGTCTTTGTCTGGGAAGTGTGTTTGGTTGAGATCTCCCAGGTCTTCACTATTAAAGCAGTTCATTACTGACAATTTTTAATTACTTTTGTATATGTGAAACCCCCATAACACAACAAAGATGTACGCAAACTTTATAAAAGCTGTCTGCATTACTAAAAGAGGTGTAATGCAAAATTTACTTCTCTTTGTTTATAAGAAACTCCACACAACACAAAATAAATATAACAACTACTATTATAATATTATAGTAACTACTATGGTAAATTTATGTAAATATTCAAATCATTTCTGTTTTAACATTTGCTTGTTAAAAACTTCGATCATTGATTCAGCTATGGCTGATTGACGCTTGTCACGTCAACTTGATTTTATTTTGAAAGGTACGACAGGAAGTAGCCCCGCATTAAAACTACCAGCTTAACGGCGCAACTACCTGCTACGAAAACATCAGCTAGCACATCTGAATGTTGGTAGCAGAGTAGCTAAGCATTAGCAGACATGTTTTTTTTTTTTTTTTTTACAAATCAGTTCAACTCTGGGGAACCTACCTTCAAAAAGTAACTACCTTTTCGAAAAGTCAGTTGGTAAATACTCTAATGCAACTATCACGCACATTCCAGGCAAAATATTTTATTTAATAAAAATAAACAAACTGATTAAAGTACCTGAATCTCCTGGAGCGGTGGCTAGCAGGTGAAAACTGCCTCTGTCCCAAGTTGCCCTCCCAGCGGTGAAACTGCGCCAATCTTGTGCACACTCTGGGTTATCTCCCTAAATTCCTCCAATACCTTACCGAAACAGGAGGGGGAACTTCATTTGGAGAAAATTTTATCTCAACATCACATGAAGCAAAACAAAAGGGCAGGATGAACTCTCTGATTTTTTTCTTTTTGTAAACTCCCACTTCAATTCTCATATCATTTCCTCCAATGGCGCGTTGCGCATGCGTCAAGCGAGCCACAGGTTTGCGAAGCAGTTCTTGTGAGTGATGGGAGAGACGGGTCCGTTCTGGGATCCGAATCTTTGGGTTACCCTGCAAAATAAGAGCCGGTGTTCTTTCAGATCACAAACAATTCATTACTTTATGCTGCTTTGTGCCATTGACTTTTCGTTTTGTGTAAGTGAATACCCATTTAGAATAGCCATATCAAACATATTTTTAAGCCGTGTGCTTCCTATTAATTTGTGATAAATTGAAAAGACGACTTCTTACCAGAATTTGTGCAGAAAAAGAAAATTTTACTTGTTCTTATCTATGTCAGTTCATCGACTTTGCTCTCATTAGAGATATTTAAATATAAATATATGAAAAAGGATAAAATAATCTCCCCCTTTCCCTCCCTCTCTGTCTCTCTTGCTCTCCCTCGAGTTACTCTATCAATTAGGAGGGCAACCTGTTAACCTGAATTTATTTATGGGTTTCAGGGTGAAGGGGCACTTATCCAATCTGGTGTGACCTATATGTAAAAATTACACGTGGTTGACCAAAACAAGCAGATTTATTTAGTTTTATAGTTTTAGGTAAGCTTTAAACTCTAATATTACATAGTAGAACGAGAATATTAAATTCGTCTTCAGATTTGGCGGAACATGACAGTTTTATTAAACCTGCTCCGCCACAGATGCTAATTTCACAGATTATTTCCCCTCTGTGGATAATGAGGCGCTAATTACAGAGTTCAAATCAGATGCTGCAATGTTTGCTTTGGAAGAAAGGGAGGCATGTGTTTATCCTTTATTTTATCCTCTCCACATTAATGAGAACACTAGAAGCTTTTTTAAGCGCGTTCACGCACACACACACACACACACACACACACACACACATTGAAGTTTAAATGCCCCACTGATTACCAATTTGTATCAATTACAGATGTGCCGATTACCCACTGTCAAGGCTCACAGTGATGATTTATTATCAGCTTCAGCAGCTAATATTGATGCTGTGGCCCCATAATTTGACTTTAATTGTCTATAATTTTTCTCTTTGTTTCTATTTCCCATCACTCCCTCGTTCAGCTCACTTTTCTTGGGTCTTTCCATCATAAAATCCTTCAATGAGGGATAGAAAGGACCAAAAAAATGGATACTTGTAATCTCCTTCATTTCCATATCAATAATCCTTCATTCCTAATTAGCATTCCCAAATTTATTGCTCCATACCTTTCTTCTGTCTTAATTAACTATACTGTACTTTGCAATATCTATCTATCTATCTATCTATCTATCTATCTATCTATCTATCTATCTATCTATCTATCTATCTATCTATCTATCTAT
>NW_015112696.1:78024-78709 GCF_001443285.1 Poecilia latipinna | reverse complement strand
GATGGATGGATGGATGGATGGATGGATGGATGGATGGATGGATGGATGGATGGATGGATGGATGGATGGATTTATGTTGTAATCAGTCACAAAGAAAGAGGGATGAATTTTATTCTGGTTTATTCTTTTCTACACTGCAAAAACACAAAATCTCCCCAAGTAATTTTGATGTCGTTTCTAGTGCAAATATCTTGCTAAACTTGTAATAAGACAAAACTAACTTATAAGTAACTTTTCAGCAAGATATAGGAGGTTGTTTTAAGGCAATAATTCTTTAACATTGATGAAACAGTTGGCAGATTATTTCACTTATAACAAAACATTTTGCCATGTTTCCTATGTCTTTTTGTTGGCTTCTGTGGTCTAATTGTGACTGTCCACAATTAGACAATTGGATTGTGTTTACAACTCACCCAGTAGAGGAACACCGTGTATTTGACATAAGTTTGTGGTATTCTTGCAGGGTTTTGATTAGGTGTCACTTGTAGTAAACACGAGTCGCTCCAGTAATCTGAATTAGAGAGACGAGAGAAAAAAAAAAAAAAAAAACAGAAACAAAAGGTTAGAACCCTACCCAGTATCCCTAACAATATTATTGAAAACAAGTCATACATGGTAAGTAATCCAGAGCTACAAAGGAATAGTTTAGATGACATTTGCTTGTTAGAACGGTCTAAACATAACA